>NC_060895.1:16667824-16967824 GCF_014805685.1 Silurus meridionalis | reverse complement strand
TGCATTGTGTGGTCAGACCAGAGAGTGTGTAAGGGTCAGACATGCAACTGCAGTGGTGTATGACCCAGACATGCTCTAGAAGTAAACGACAAGAAAAGCACCAATAATTCAAACATTTAAATATACACACTAAAACAGTCGAAGAATCCGATGGAAAATAATGCACCACAAAGCTACAAATAGAAAATGTTTTCAATGTACTGACATTTCAACTGATCATAGATGTTTACATTATTCTAATATGTAAAGGATTCGAATATATTTTCCACAAAAACTAGTATTGCTGATGCAATACAAAGAAATTGTGTGTAATTATTGTAATTGTGAAGCATTTTTGTAGCATTATTTGGAAAGAGTCACATTTCAGTGCATTGTAAAGCACTGAAGCACTGAAGGTCTGTCAGACCTTTTTTCAGACGATTTTTCAATAATATGAAAACATTTCACAACATTAAATATGAAAAAAAATATGCTGTGCTTTAATAAAAAAGTAATAGTGCCTACATGTTGTAGTGTATACAAAAAATAAAGTATTTGTGCTATTATTGAAATACAGTCAGCTTTTTTATAACTCTGCTTCATTGTAATTGCTTCCCTATAATTTCTCTCCTGCAAATTTCCTTTTTATTTCTCACATACAGCAAGTAGAACTCAAAATGTTAAATAGTAAGGAGTTCTCACCTATATCTCTTTTCATGTTTATCATTAATGAACTTACACTATATAGACAAAAATCTGGAGACGAAGCATACATTGCTGAGAAAAGTCAGATGTCCCAATACTTAAGTGCATATACTGTAGTGTATATATAATTAGCAGAAAGGATGTATGACAAACTGAGCCAGCTGTAAACCTAGACTACTGCTCATATTATAGTAATGTTTTCTCAATACTGGTGGCATCAGAAAAGAAAAGGGTTTCACTTAAAAGCACTTGCTTCTTTTTTTTCCATTTTCAAACAAATAAGGGTTACTTTTAAGTGTTTTACATGAAAAATGGGGAAAAATGAAATTCCCATAAAAAAAAAAAATAAAAACTCGTCTTCGTATTTCACAACGCACTAATTGGGGTCTGCATGGTTTTATGAACGTCATATTTCTGCCTTTTGTCTGTTACTTTGCTCAAAATAAAGATTTATTGCTTGCATGTGCAAAAAGAATAGGATTTTAGATACATATTCTATGCTTCACTGGAGGCTAAATTGAGAATGAAAACCAGTTTAAAGCCAAAGTCAAAGTCAGAAAATGGCAAAGCTACCCTCACAGGATTAGATCTTTAAATAAAACTGCCATATGCTTGTGTCTGTTGAATTGGTGGCTTAAAAACATGCCAATAAAGACCATTCACCAATGGTGCTTCCTTTTCCTGTATATAAATTCAATTAGAGCACAATTTTTCTCAATGAGAAAGCATTCATGTAAAAGTGGAGTTTATCATGTACTTCATCATGTACAGTAACCTCCCATTTGCATCTGCATTATTGTGCACATGTGGCTTTAATGCATGTACACTATAGTCTATAGTCTATAAATAATCCAGTGCACAAATTTTAAACAGATAAAAGGCAGAGGCCATGGCCTTTATGTCTTTGGTGGAAGTTTTGTCCAATCCTGTGAATGATGATGGAACAGGAAAACTAGACAAATAATTTCCTTCAACTTAAAAAAAAAGGTACAAATTGGAGACAGGAGACCGCTGATATAAATGACATTTCCAACTTCAGCAAAAGGCACTCTGGACAATGGAAAACATAACATGACAACCACAAGCACCTCATCACTCCACTACATCTCAGTGACGTCTGGAGGGACATGATTTTAATAATGTACTGGAGTGCTGGAGTGCTTTTACAATTAAATCTGAACTAGCCCAAATTGAGGTTACATATACATGCACTTAACCCTGGCAAGAAAGACCAATGACCCCTATTAGCTACACCACAACGTAACTTGCTTTTCACATGATGATTATCTTTTTTGTGAACAGAAATGTTGTAATGGGCAGTGGCATTGCCTCAGGAATGCAGCTGCCTGCCTGTTTTTGAAGGCAACTTAAAGGAGGGTTTTCCGCTAAAACATACCATCGAGCCGAGATCACATACACCTAAAGGAAACGCTCAGCAAACATCATAGTGGTAAAAATAGATCTATACATGAGTTTTGAAGTGACGGATTTATAGACAATGGTTTGAATGAATCTGAAACACCTAATAACCCTTAGCATTCCTTTACATTCCTGAAGTAATTTCCTGAACTTAGTTCCTCTAATTGTTCTCTAGTGTTGCATTGGATTATTATTTTTAAATTTTTTTTATTTTTTGCTGGTAATTTCAACATACAGGTTGTTGTTTGAGTATGTAATATTGGCATTCAATCCTGTGAATAATTTTCTTTTTGTATTTGTATAAACGATTATTTGAAAAATAATATATCCTTTACAGTTAAATGTAATATTGATTGGGCAATCCTTCAAAAAATCCTATAAATCTATATAACAGAAACACTTTAAGAATATTTTGTAGTAACATTTGCAAATATATATATATTACATTGTAATTATAATTAGCTGTTAGCTTGCTGTAAAATTAACAGCTGCTAGGAAATTTATAGATGATATTTTGGCTCTCTGTTATATAATATTTGCCATATGAGCAATAATACATCAGGCATTTTCTGCGTTCTTAAATATTTCTGCATTTTTAAAAAGAAAGAAAAATATGTCCGAATATTATAAGTGAAATAAAATAATCTGTCTTTGTTTGTAATGTATAGCTTTTTATTTGCATGACATACCATGGCTGCATCGATGAACCCAGTAGTATCCAAAGTCCACGCCTAGGAATGCTAGCCACCAAGTCCAAGCTGAGTCCCAGGGTAACTCCAATATGTGGAAGTTATTCCAAACATATATATAACTGGAAATCTCCAAACTTTTAACAAGGAGCCTGAGAGATAAACCACACATGAAGTTAAGGCAAAGTGCCCTTTTATTTACAGTATTTTGCAAATGTATTTGATATTGTTTTGTAGTTGTTTACTAATTGCCTCTTGCATTGTTTTCATAATTTTCATCATTTTTTATCATTTCATTTGACTACTCAGCTATTCAGTGTTTTGAGCAATCACAGGAATGATGTCTATAAATAAAGTTTATTTTTCTTCTTCTTCTTCTTATTTTATTAATGATAATGTTAACCCTTTTTATTAGGATTTGACAATTAAATAGTAAAATCACACACTCTATATTTAGTATAATGCAATACAGAGCATAATGTCAAGCTATTGCCTTGTGACCTGTAAATAGAGTAGAGTTAAGCAAGGTAACCTAAAAATACAGTAGAGTAAGGCAATGTGGCTAACTCACTCGGGCAGTCGAGACATCATGCCTGCGGACAGAGATGTGGTGCCATCATTAATTTTAATGAGAAGGTATCCAGTCTTCAGCCAACCCAGAAATGCCTCCAGCAATATCATCCCAATAAAAAATGGAGTGGCCTACATGAAACAAACACCAGAAATTGTCATTTTCTGTTGTACAAATTTTGATGCCTTTCTATTGACAGGTCAACAGTATTCAACACAAACCAATATTAAATGTATAGAGTCTGGAATAGGTATTATATATATATATATATATATATATATATATATATATATATATATATATATATATATATATATATATATATATATATATATGTAATAGATATAATATATAATATGTGGAAACTAAAATGAAAGTGAATTTTTTTTTTTTTTGCAAATAAGAGTAAAGTATAGTATTTAAATCTCACAGGCTTATAGGGTATATTGAAGGACAGGGTGACCAAATAGTCATGCTTCATATTTATACAATACCTTTCTGCCTTTATTAAAATTCATAATTGCAGGGCTATTAACAGGAAGGATTGACAATAATAATACAGTGTCTTTATGGATTATTATTATTTTTATTTATTTTTTATTATTATTATTGTTATTATTATTATTATTATTATTATTAATACTATAATTATTTATAGCGTACCTCTCAGATTAATCGTTGTCTATTTCTGTGCACTGGCTAGGTTTCCTCTATTACACAACAGCGATTAATCTGGGAAGTGCTAACATTTCCTTGGAGCACCAAATCTTTTCATGCTACTGTGTAATTAACCATGCAATGTTTCAATTCAGTAAAACTCTTTTACCTTTTATATTTATGTTAGGTGTTTTTTTTTTTTTATACAGAAAGATGTAAATGTTAGTCAGACAACAATAAAACGTTATAACAGTGAATTTAGCTAAAATTGATACAAGGCTACACAACAGATGATAGATGGTACAATGAGTAGCTCTCCTTAAATCAACTAGCAATGGTAGATGCACGTAGTAGTGCATGAGAATGGCACTGCCTTATCTGATATTTGAAGGATGAATAATGGTAAAGCTGTTGGTAAGAGTTATATGAATGGAAAAAATATTTGTTTTGTGGATTGGTTTAATTAAAAATAGACATTTTGTGCTTTCTATTGATATATTTATTATGTCTGTGAAGCAAGTATTTACTAACATTCAGGTTGTTTTAGATCTGTGTCTGTGAAAAGAGATGACAGTGATGCGCACACTGTCTGTTTTCTTTATTTTATAAAAGCACAGCATTCTGTTGTCATTATGAGTGTATACAGATAAAAGTAAATCCTTTACAGATTCAAATGATAAATTGCTCTTCTGTACGATCAAAAAAGGCAAATGTTTGTTTCGGTGTTATGAGGACAAATTTGCCAGAAACCGGCGCATTTGTCGACCCCAGAGGATTAACTGCCAGATGTGCGTGTCGTGACGGATTTTGGTGCTGATTTGAGACTTGCCGCATCAGTAAAACAAATGTTTACTAATTAAAAATGATTTTTTTTATATTTATTTATATTGGTCAAACAGAAATATGCACTGTATTAATCGTGCAGCAATAAATAAATTGTGTCTTTAAAATGAATTTGCTGAAAGCCCTAATTAATATATGAATTCAAAACTAATTTAAAATGTTTTTACCTAATGAATGTATCCAGGCTGACTATCCACCATATAGAACACAAGCAGAGAAAAGATAATGATGATGATCAGGTGATCAAAAATGTCTCTGTTCTGAATCATGTTTACATCACTGACTCCTTCTGTCTCATCTACGTTAACCTAAAACTTGTTGTCGCCTTCTACTACGCTCATTGTATCTAGCCTACGTCTGTAGTGTGTGAAAGCCAGGAAATGAAACACCAGTGATAGAATGAAAATCAATGACAGGAAATGGTTTAAGATATTGACATTTCACCAAGATTAACTATGACAAGATTAACATTACTAAAGTAAAGTCTGTTTTGAAAATGTGAGAAGTAGAAAGCAAAGATATTTGTGTAAAAATGTAATGACTGAAAGTAAAAAGTTATCCAAAAGAAAAATAGTGAAGTAAAATACTCATACCAGAAAAATCTACTTATATACAGTAACAAAGTGTCCTGCTCTACAAGCAGTGCTTAAGTTCCTTAAGAAGATCTAAATGTACTAAATTTGAAAATAGACTTTTTACCACATGCACCACATGAACTGTTTTTGTTCTTATGTATATGTTGATATACATCCAGTAACGCCAGTCAATACTCGCTTGAAATGACATCAGAGGCAGATTTTATACAGTTATCACACCTCTGTTGTTTGCAAAATGCTGACAAGGCATCTGGAAAAGTTCTGTTTTTTTTTTTTTTTTACCATATACATTAATATATAGCATGAAATTTAAAATATCAATGTTCCTAGTAGCATAGTTTATAAAATTAAAAAGTGAAAAAAATATGCAGATATTGCAGTCGTTTTGTAGTCATTCCCTACAATTTACATGTGTATTATGGGCATTCTACATTCCCAAGGCTTCATTTAACCTGCTGTTCATTGTAACAGAGCAATTGACATATATATATATATATATATATATATATATATATATATATATATATATATATACGTATAAAAATTGTGTTTAATAAATTCACATAATGATTATTGTTTACTATTTCTAAAGGCAGCTGTCAGCATGGTTAGCATGTTCCGAATTTTCCTTCATAATGCTGTAATGTTAGCTGTGCTCAGAGCGAACTGGATAAACTCAGAAAAATGTGTCAGGTCCCCCATCACTTTGTGGAATGTGAGACACACTCAAATTGTGAGGCACAGCATATACAACTGTTTTCTTATGTTAAGAAAATAAATAATTTCTATAATACTAGGAATTTGCGAGATATTTTAAATATTTGTCTCATGAAATCTACAACTTCTTCTACAATGAAAATGTGCTTCATTCGTTTGTTGAGTTTAAGGTTAGGTTCACATATACATAAATCAAAATACCCCACAAAGATAGTATTACAAATGTGTGGATTTATGTGTGTATAAGAACACTCCAGGGCAGGATACACCACTCGGGACCCCCCCAACATTACACATCTGGCTGTCGACTGTAAGTTAGCACTGCACAACTTGCAAACAGAGATCTGTCTGTATCAATCTGGAGTTCGGTATAAACAGGATTTTCATTATTAATGCTATATTATATTGCATTAGTACAGCCAAAGATTTATAGTGACCCAAAAATTTCAGTAATAAAAGAAAAGTATTTAAAAAATAGTTTTTACTTTTTTCGTCTTCATAAAATTGCTTTATCCCACAGATCACTTACATTTCTTGGTATGCTAGTTTCTATTATTCAGTGCTTTTGTTCAGGCAGTAACATATTCTGGGCTTCTATGGTTTTATAGAAAACTTTGTGTGTGGATGCTGATCTTGTCAGGAAAATTACATTTGCAAAGCAGATGTCAGTGTTTGTAACCTTTCTCTTTGCTTTGGGGTCATTTTTTGCATTAAAAATATAGCTATAAAAGGATTTCTTTGAGCTCTGACCACATTTTCCATCCAAATATATTTTATAATAGCATGAAGTTTCATATAATTTTATATATTCTGACTATCAAAGCAAGTAAAATGATATACAATAAACAATAACTTACTTATGTGTTTGTTTTTCCTCTTTCTGTCTTTGAAAAGACATTCCATGAGCATAAATGTGAACACAGATTCATACAGACAGCCATTAAAATAAACTAGTAGTAGAACAATTGTGAGTAAAGTTAATCACTGCGTTACAACGATTACAACATTACAGCGTTTCAGATCCCTGCTGTGTGGTTAATTGTCTGTCCCCAAGTGTTTATATAGGTCTACTGAAAGATTAACCTTACTACCTCAAATTATAAACATGTGTTGACTCGGTTACTGCCAAACCCAAAACACACCCACAATTAAAATGTGAGGGGGCTTTAAATGTGAGAAAGTACACAAGATTTTGCATTTGCTCTGGCATCAGGCGAATTACAGTTCCAGACATGAGAAGTGCTAATGTCTGAAAACAAAAGTATTAGATTACAATTTAGGGCTAAAAATGGTCATAGTATTCGAAGCAACTGCAGAAGACCTCATATACTTTTCGGACTGCAGGGAGAATCCCCTGCTTATGCTCGTGATGCTCGGGATGTTTATTTTCAAACTCCACACTTGCATTGCGCAGATGTGGTGTCGTGATTTATGACTACTTCACAAAGCCAGCAATTATAGCTTAGATACAGATTCATTGCTATCAAAGATGAGATTGACTCTGCTGTTAAATTTTTTTTTTTTTCGTATGCTGCTTTAAGATAGAAAGGTAAACTCGAGGTTAAAAAATCTGTGGTAAAAATAGTCAAAAAAATCTAAAAGTGATAAAAATAGACAAGCCAGTATTGCTATGAATGCACAAACATTATCAGCACTCACACTTTACTCTAATCAACTTTAGATGTGCTGTAAGCTTTGTTTTATTAGTTGCAGCCTGAAAGGTATATGTATTTGTAAGGTATATATTATATACACCTAAAACAATGAATAGAAAGAGTATATATTCATTAACTGACTCCTTTCTACAGACAGTGACTCGAATTGGTACAAGGAAAGTCTTCTTACATTGTTTGATGTAGAACTTTTGAACTACTAATGCCAACAGTAATAGTTTTATACACTATATAAACACAAGTATTCACAGGTTTTCAGCCATATGTGGTGTATCCCAAAACTTTTACCACAAAGTTGAAGGCACACAATTGCACAGAATGTCTTTGGATGCAGTGGCATTAAATTTTCCCCTTCACTTGAGTTAGAAGACCCAAACAGCATGGCAATGCCCAGGTGCACAAAGCAAGCTACATGAAAATATGGTTTACATGGTTGGGAGTGGAAGATATTGAGTGGCCTGCTAGCTTTGACCTTAACCCTACTGAAATCCTTTGGGATGAATTGGAAAAGACTGTGTGCAGTGTTATGTTAGCATGTTATCACATCATGATTAGGTGCAACTCGACTGTAAAAAAAAACTACTAGAAAGCATTACACAACGTTTAGATTCAAGGTTAGAGGGACTTGAATCAGAATCACCTTTATTGCTAAGTATCACAAGTTGCACGTACAAGGAATTCATCATGGTTTGCTGGTGCTATATTTTTTTATAAAATTTAAAATATAAAAACTAGGAAAATAAAATAAGAAAAGTAAAGATAACATGAACTATACAACTTGTGCATGGTATATAAAAATACTTTTTTTTTATTTGCAGGGCAAATAAAATTTCACATATAAGTCCAAGGTGCAGGGTTGCAATATGGTAGTCTTTGATAAAAATGTAACACATAAAAAATGACAGTGTGAGTTTTACATATAAAATGACATTGTGAGGACTTGTGAGGTGTTTTTGCAGATTCTAGAATATTTTTCTCTACTATAATTTCCTGACATTTTAAAACACCTGTCATAGTGCTTAAGAAAGTTTAGTATGAGCACACACTTTTAATAATGTTAGGTCATTTAGATCCTCTTGTTTGTGACTAAAATTAAATGCAAGAAATAAACTATAGGTCAAAGCTCATACTGTATACATGCTGCTGAAGTGCTGTGAGCGAAGACCTTGAAAATGGCCTATGATCCTCATTCTTGGAAATTTCAACAGATTCATTTTTCATAATACACAGAGACTAACACTATGAAATCCCAGGTGACGTTATTCAAACACCTGCAATTATAGAGCGCCCAGGTGTGAGGAGAGTTACTGATTTTCTCACCCAATTCAGAAATTGTAATTATCAATCCTAAAGCATAAGCCTGTATAGAAGTTACAAATTATAAACAAACTCAGCCTGACATGATTTCAACAACCAGAAATTGCAGGGAATATAAAACCCCAGTCAAGTGAAACTTATGTAGCTCTGTATTTTGCTTCTAGGTCCCTTACGTCTCTTAGGTCTTTCAGGATTACTTCTGAAATTAGATCTATTATTATACATTAATTCAGAGCAACTTATTTTTCATGGCAATGTGCAATTAGGTGTTGGTTTTTAGTTTAGACACTTTTTTAACCAAATTGAATTCAGTTTCTCCAACAGACCTCCATTAAACCAGATATAATTCGAGTTTTTGAAGCATGCTTAGCACAACAGAGACACTGATATTACAGCCTTGCTGAAATGTTATTCAGCAACATGGACTGTATTGGAGTTGCAGACCGAAGTTAAGTTATGTAAATATTTGCTTTGGGAATGTTTTGTGTGTGCAGTGTCAAATTACTCAGATGTTTAAGTCGATTTTCTGGCTGCACCTTACAGATTATGCAAATCACCTGTGTGTAATTATCACCTTTGAGGTTGCCAGATTGTTTGTGAGTAGAACAAAGCAGGGTATTTCAATAGCACTTGTCTGAAAAACCTGACAATTTAAATTGTTTGGCTTTCATTTATAACCTAATACAATTTAACATACTGTAAAGTAAATGCAAGAAACAACATTAAAACAATTATAACAAACTGATTGTGACATCTATAATACGTGTCTATCTTGCTGAATGAATAGTTCTAGAAGTTATTAAATTTCATTAATAAAAAAAAAACAATGCTACAAGATATTAATTTAATTCTTAGGTCAGCTTGGTATCACATTGCAGCAATTAACATATTAAATGCTAAGCTAAGGTGAAATCTACATTTATATATTTATATATATATATATATATATATATATATATATATATATATATATATATATATATATATATATATATATATATAGTATATACAGTATATACAGTATATATATAAACATGTGGTTGTGGAAATATATTCTACTTTAGGGCTGGTAAATGTAACTCCACTTTGTGGTGAGTCACATTACACCACACTATTGTTGGTTATTTTTGCTATAAAAGCAAATTCTGAGGTGTTTTATTCATTTTGTTTCACCTCAAATTACATTTTCATTGCAGCGGTTCTAACATAGGACTGGGGAAATACAGGGGCCTATGAAATACAGTGCCTGTGAATTGATTTATTTATTTTTATTTTATAATTGTTTTTGGTGGAAATCACAACCAATTGTTGTTAAAGTGGGAAGTTCTCCACTGGTTTGTATAAGTAATAGACCAGATAGAATTACACACATAAATAATTAGTGCAATGTTTGAATCAGTGAATGTTTGAATCAGTGAATGTTTGACTGGTTATAAAAAGCCTGAGAAACACAGACAGCATAAAAGATTATGTGTGTATGCATGCTAATGTTGCAGGGTGAACCCTGAGCCTACCTGTTGAACATATTGCGGAACGTGCTCTACTTCCGCAAATGACGTCTCATTGGGGGACATGAGGTAGAAAAGCATGCGAGTCCCCTGTGAGAAGGAGACAGCGGTGGTCTCCGTGTCCTCCACCTGCGCCATGTGTGTTTTTAGTGTGTGTGAGCTGCTGCCGTGTTTCAGAATGATCACAAACACAGACGTGACTTTTGTCCTTCTGGGTGAATGTTTGCAGTGTGACTGAGAGATAGGACACGCTTAGATCCAGATATTTATCAGTAACTTTGACACTGAACTCTATCTGAATTTCTGCTTCTTAAAGAATTGCATAACCCGATATGGCCTACATGAAGTGCATTTGCATTATTTATAACAGTAAAAAAAATTAATTTAAAAAGTGTATTAATCATTGGCTAGTTATAATAATAATAATAATAATAATAATAATAATAATAATAATAATAATAATGTGGATTTAAAGCGTTTTTAGCATTTCCTAGTATCAACTCAGTACCCTTTCCAATTATGTTAAAAAAAAATATAAACTGTTGTATATAAAATGAATTAACTTCTTAAACAACACAAACGTATAAGTGAGAGTGGCAGAATTGTTGTTTCTATAATTATAACTAATTACTATACAACTCTAATTAGAATAAATTTTAATGGTCCTGGGACCTAGAGCAAACAGACAACCTTGAGCTATATCATAAATATTAACAAACCTTAGGAGTCCAGTTTGATCGTTGCTGATTTCATCTCATATTGGAATTTTTATTTTACTCTTTGTATTCTGGTTTCAACTGATTTGTATGACACAAACAGAGGCCTTGACAATGATCATTTACATTCTGGAATTAAGGAACAAGAGAGTCAAGAAAGTTATTTACTGAAAACAGATAGACTTAATGTGAAGGTTTGCGCTACTAATCCAGTTCATATTAGTGTGCATAGTTTTTATATGCCACAACACTTGTTATTTTACACATCAATAATACTGTGACATAGTTCTGAAATTTGATTCATTTAGATAAAGTAAGTTAATTATTTACCCACTGAACACAATAAAAATAGCTATTCAAACATAGAGTGTTGTGAATTAAAATCAAGAAGTACAGCATTAGGTTATTTCGAGTCATTAACTCATCACTGGTCCTCAAGGTCACAAAAAGAATGCATATCCTGTAAATCTACCTTGTTCACTTGAGTAGGAACATGTGGGAGGCAGAATTCTGGCACAGTCTAAAAAGCATTAGGTGGGTAGGCCTCTTTTTGGCCAATCTTACAATATTACTTCTCCTGTTAAAGGAATGTTTCCTTAAAGTAAAAAAATAAAAAAAATAGGCTGGGTTAAGGAACTAAAATCATCACATAAAGTACACAGTGTACCACAGCTCAAACCTCAATGATATATTTAGATTTAACCAATATGCTGACACGTAGTTATACAGTGTGCATTTCTAATCTTCACTGTTTGTATTTATGCAACGCTCTGTGCAGAAAATTCCTCCACACTGTGCATTTACTGTTTAGTTTTTCTGCTTCTTGCTAATTGAAAACTAACCATCAAACATACATGCGGTTCTTGCGGCCAAATCACTTAATCCCATATCCTGGTGGGCGAACCTGTGTTTGGATGCTATAATTTTCTCTACCGTTTAGAATGCACGCTCACACACAAGGCAAGTTGGCGAGGCAGTTGGATCCCATAGCAATATCTCAAATGCGCTTTTGTAATGGAATATGATCCGTTTGTACACTTCCTTTCAGGCCTCCAGCAGAAGTCCTGACCCTGCCTAGAGGAGACATCGAGTTTAGCATTCTCTCTGGAGCTTGTGCACTGCTGCTTCCTCAATGATTTATTCATGTTAGCCACACTCTTCGTCCTAGCATACATTAGCCATAATGAGGCATGGACAGGATCAGACATAGCAGTCAAAATCCATCTGCAGCAAGTGTTAAAATTGCTTTTAACTTGCCAAAGAGTCAGAACAGATCATTGTTGATTATGTTTTATGCCTTGTTTGAAGACAAAACTACAGGCTGAAAGAAAAGCCAAAAACATTTTTATTTAAGATGAAAGTAGCAGACGTGAGGTGGGTGGTGGGAAAATAGTCATACTGATATTTACAGAAATTTACAGAAAAACTTAAGAAAAAGGGGAGTTTGGGCTTCTCTTGCAAGCTGGGTTAAATAATGATTTTGTGTACAATGAGACTTTTAGAATATACAGTAGAAAAGAAATGAATGATGGTTTACAGTGTAAACCAGAGAACAGACCCACTTTGTAACACAAGGCACTTTTTGTATGGAATGTTCAACATTTTTGAACAAATTAGAAATAACATTTTAACACTAAAAAAACTCACATTTTTTTTTTTTTATTAAAACCCTGTCAGCATATAACATATTTATACTTCCAACTCTTGCAATATTCCACTTGTAAACTGCATCTAACTGTTAATTTACATTTGTTTTTGATTTTTAAAATTTTTTTAATGGTAAGGCACATGGGCATATTTTACATAATCATAAGTCAGTCCTTTGTACATGCGTGCATGTATTTTGAGCATTGTCATTCCGCTACCAAAAATCCTTATAGGGACATTCCTTCTAGTCCTCTAGGTCTTCCAGTTGTGGTTTTGTAATACATCCCTGTGGATTTAAAGCCCAGGACTGCTGACCCAATATGTGGCTCCTCTTCATAAATAGCAACTGTGATAGCACTAGGGTACGGTCGGACCCCAGTTTTGCATCTCGGGGGCAACATCTTCATATCATAACTGAGCATGATCAGAGCTCTGATCGCTGTCATGGCTGTCGTCATTAATCAGTGAGTCTGCTCTGTGGTGAAGTCCGACGATGCCTGAAAACTCTGAAGGCAGCAAAGTCCCCTTTTTCACATGCACCAGTTCTTTCTCCCTTGCCACCGCCCCTTGTTGTCCACCCTTCACTCTCTTCCACTTCATCCGTCTGTTCTGAAACCACACTTTTACCTGGAAAGGAACATAAAAACAACTCTGAAAATACTTAACAGATTCACTGAATTCTAACAGTGAATTGATTTGTTGCGTCATATGGTTTGCTGATGAGTTTTCATTTTGACTATGACTTTGTCACTACACAACATCCGTGACTCACAAACCACACGTAAGCTAATAACACTTGGTCAGTGAACAGATGGCTACTCAACAGTGGTGCATGTATATGTGCTATTTATTTCTGTAGCTTGATATGCAAAATGTAGCCTGTTAAAACTATTTTAATAAAATGAAGTGAGAGTATTATATAAAAACTTAAAAAAATATCTATTTGCCAAACGTTTAAATTTCAGCAGAAATTAGTGTGGTTCTATAAATTTTTGGCAAATATAGAGCAAAAACATGATATATGATAACAAAAATCGTCATAGAATAGACATTCATGGACACCCGTAGTCAGTCAAGGCTCACTTTTTAAGACACAGACATTACCTAAAATGAACTGTATCCATATTAGCCATAATAAATTGTCAGAGTGCATCTGTTCAGTTGTATCAAATGCTTCCCTTATTTCCTTTCTTGACAAGCAGGAGCCATCATTTACGTTTCCCAGAATGATGACTAAGCAGTTTCTTAAATGGCTACCGCTGTGTGATGGAAGCTCACTGGTGATGAGTGTTGGTGCCTGGGGGCCGGATCACACCATGCTAAAATTTATTTTTGGTTGGTCATGATGCAAATGAAGTGAGTCATGTGATGTGGATGTCACCATACTGCCCAAATGTCGATGTTTGCTCATAGCAGTAAGTGCAGCACAAATCAACAATGGATTCATTATTTGACCAAATACAGTAGAACCAATGAAAGGATACGTTATTGATTGATTGATTTGTTGAGAGTTGTTTGGTCTCCATTAGGCAAATGCTGGAGTAATAGCTACAACAAACCTAGCTGTTTAAATCACATATTTATATAAGAAAACCCCAGTCAGGGTAACATTGGGGTAATGGCGTGTATTCTGTGTGATACATCTTGCCATATGATTTGCCACTTGTGGCCCATGCTGTCAGCCGCATACGACGACTGTTCTTAAAATACATCTGCAAGCTTTGCGATTTTGCCCACAGCATGGAGAGTTCTCCACATCACTGCTGACAAGTTTGAGTCTGTATTACGTCTTCTTAGTATCCCATCAGGCAGTCATTTTTTCAAAGAATGTAATCTGAGTAACCTAGGACATTAGCTATCACAATTTTATTTACAGCCATTATAACGAGTGAATGGTATTATTACACGTTATACAGTTATGTAATTATAAGCTTTATAAGCTTTAGCTTATTCCTCGGTGGCTGCAGTAGAGTGATAATTGTCCTAAAATTTTATATCCTACTTCAGTGGTTGCTGGTTCACACAGGTATCACATAGCAAGAGGGGGTTTGCTTAATCCGTCGTGTGGCAAGGTTAATGTTATGCAGAGGGAATGTAACCCCTGAAAAGGTGCCCATATAGGTGCCCAAATCGGAGTCTTAAAGTGTCAAACCCTCACTACGAGCTGTGCTATAATTTATTTGTAAACATCTTATTAGAAAGAAATATTGGGAATGCATCTAAATTCTGAATATTTTGCAGAATAAGGCTATATGATTCAGAACACTGATGTTTGATCAGCTCTTTTCTCAAGTTCCCTCACACCATTCAGACTGTCTCAAGATATTTATTTGCCTACACAGATGGTCCTCCTACACAGAACAATTTGGGAGATTGTGCAGGAAGTGCCTAACTGCACGAACATATCCTTTGCCTGTCTCTATTTCTTGACTATTGTCTGATGAAGGGACCTTGCTGAAACATCTGGAATATTATAGTCCCCATTATATTTTTTTTCTATAGCCACAGCAGCATTGAGAAGCACATAACCCAAATACAAAATGTGACACTTTATATTTTGCTGAATGTTCCAGGTGGAGGTTGCGTTTTGTCATACCTGCCTTTCCGTTAGGTCCAAGTTTACCGCTATTTCATAACGTCTCAGTCGGGTCAAATAGTTATGATGGGCGAATTCCGCCTCAAGCTCCCGGATCTGTTCTTTAGTGAAGGCGGTCCGCTCCTTCCGGGGCTTGCTACTCGTGTCCGATTTGTAATTTCCATCCTGAGACTCTGGTGGGAAGCAAAATTGAAGGAAAAACATTTCCACTTGATATATAAAAAGCAGAATTTCCAAATGATGCTAAATGACCATAGAGTTTCCACTTTCAAATTATATGATATTAATACCTTCTGAGAAACTGGTGCAAAGAAAGGGATTTCTGCCTTGTGAGATTGTGGTGGACATAAAATTCTGCTGTGTTTATTAGCACTGACGTTCTCATTGGTGATGTCTCATATTAAGACTAGTGAGCCTCTTACAATAGGATCAGTCTTAAAAGCCTTTCCCAATGTGGAGTTAATTTGTCTTACTTTTTAATGGATTTGGGGAACTTTAAAGTTTTACTATGGAATAAAACAACACAGTATAACATGTAAAAATATGGTTTCTTTAGTTTATTTACCTCAACATTTTATAAGCTTCTTTCCTATATGACTCACAAGCAATAATAAACTTTAGTTTTGTTATTTTCTTTTTTCTCTTTGTTGCATTAAAATTGTTTATTTTCTTGGCATCGCATGATATGCTCCCATATGTACAGTATATGTGTATAATTATTATTTAAGGCTGAAGCTTTCTTATTTTTTGGCTATTGAGATAGTACTTATGAGAAACACTAAACTGGAAACTAAGCACGGACGACGTCCCAAGAAAATTTGACCTCTGCTGTTCTTACACCGCAATGAAGAAAGTTCAGATCTTGGTGTTTGTTTTGTTGGTAGAAACAGAGAACTGTTTGCCCTTCTCATGACTAGATCTTGTGGTATGTTTTTCAGGCTATGCCTCAGTGGCAAATTGCACATCAAGGCAACAAAACCTCCGGTCTTTGCTAATCCAACTGGCAATCCTAAACCCAGCTGTAAATAGAGCCCACTTTAACGAGGCCCCTTCCACAAGCCATGGGAACAACTTTGCTATTTCAAAACACACGTATTTTCAAAATACACTATTGTGGATTGAGCAGCACTTCCTATTGTGTTTAGCTAAATAGTGAAAGTGGGCAACTGCTCAACATTGGTTTTCTTCCCAAAAGGCGTGAGGAAGTGTGATTTTGTCCAATATACAATCTTGGAGAAACAGGTACAAATATTAATTAGGTTTTTTTGTGTACATATAAAAGTCCAAGAGGGGATTCAACCACCTTGTGCTTGATCATTGTAATTTATATTTATAAATAAATAAATAAATAACTCTGGATTTCCTCTAGTCTGAACTATATAGTTAGACAATGAATTACTCATGATATTATGAAAAAGAATCCCAAAAGTTTGCATTTTACTGCAAAGTTTATTATATTGTGTGCATTCCAGTGCAGAACTACTGATTTCTTAGACCATTTCCATTCTACATGGCCCATTTCATCTTTAAGCGATTCGGAGTGGTCTGTAATTTTAGCGGGCCTTCTCGGGGCTCCATTTGGCTCTGATTGAGGCCTCGGGAAAGCCAGTTACTGTGGGCTAAACACAGCCATTGTGGAAGAAGAAAGACTAACATGTGAAGTTGTTTGCGAACAGTGCCACAACTTAAAGCAACTTTTCCCCAGCTTTACGATGCCGCGGCTACGCCACAGCAATTAGGCCTGCGCCTTAACTTTCATCTCACTTCAAAAACACAAGCAGCGCTGTAAAAAAAGAAGGCGCAGTGTTTTTGCTGTGACAGTCTGCGTGTCTGTGGACGATTTTTGAAAGATTTTCTGCATTGCATTAGTTACAAATGATTTATATCATTTAGTTGTCATTAATTACATTACAGAATGTCATCGTTAAGTAGATTGATTTCAAATGCAAGACATAAACTGAAAGAAATGTGTCATTTTTTGCATTTTAGGTCAGTTTTGAATTGCATATGGTTTTAGTTGCCCAGCACTGAATTGTGTTTTGAAGAAGTAAAGATTTATTAAAATAAACCTGACACTGTAGTGCACATCCAGATGTCCCAATGTGGAAATAGTTTACCCAGCCTAATAATATGCTGACACTGAGTACAAAACTCACTTGTAAAAGCTTTAAATCATTTATTTTTTATTTATTCCCCAGCCATTGTAGATTCTAATTACTTTTCAGCATGTAGGAAGCTATACATATTATATCCAAGTCACGTTATAGTTCCTCCAGTTTATTCCTGTCTATAGTTAACCAATGAGTGTCTGCAGATAGAAGTGCAAACAATATAAAGAAAAAAATTTAATTTTGTAAAACTATTATAATGCTGTAACTATGTCTATGAAATTCCTGCAAATTAGCTCCTGCTGCTTAAAGCAAAATGAATAAATAAAAATGTATGTTGCAGAAAATTTATTTTTAAACACTTTATTATAAAAATCTAAATTTTATATTATATTATACTAAATCTCTACTAAACTCTCTACTAAAAAGTAGAGAGCGATTGTGTGTGTGCGTGCGTATGTGTGCATGCGTGTGCGTGTGTGTGTGTGTGTGTGTGAAAGACAGAAAGAGCGAGGTTAAGGCCCAGTTTTAAAAAATGAGAGGTCAGTGGTGTTACTGAATGAAAGCGACAAGCCAACCATTACAGTTCCACAGGAAAAAATATTGGATTTTGTTGTTGTTGCATTTGGACTGTTTTAATGATCAAGTCACATATAGCAGAAGAAGCACATTCACAAATAATTAATCGATTTACACATTAAACTTGTAACGCTCCAAGTCAAATTTTAACATTGCAGCTATAACGACAAGACTTTCAACAGCATTTTGTCGAAACTGAAAGTGAAGCATTACACAATTCCTAAATTATCGTAGCATCTAAATTAGACCTGATCTTAATTAGGCTGCTGTCATATTAGGGGGTATTGCTAATAATGTACATTCAATTTCTCCCTGAATTCCTTTAAGAACCAGCAGAAACTCAGAGTTAATTGTGCGAGCAAGTTTTTGTAAGGTGTAACTTTTTGTGCTACATGCTGAACAGCAGGAGACCGACGACAGTCATTTTGAAAGGGAAATCCCACTCAGTACTCAAATGCTGTCATTCCACCTACAGCAAGTTTAGGTACAGTGTGACTAATTAAACTAACAGAGGTTCAGAAAAGCACGGTAATTGCAGAAGCATTAGATAATTCTACATGAATTTATCATGATTTATGCAAATAAACAAAGGATTTCTGAACCTCTGTTAGTTTAATTAGTATACCATGTTTAAATACTGAGTTGATATATATATATATATATATATATAGATAGATAGATAGATAGATAGATAGATAGATAGATAGATAGATAGATAGATAGATAGATAGATAGATAGATAGATAGATAGATAGATAGATAGATAGATAGATAGATAGAGAGAGAAAACGACCAGCATTGATGAAATGATTATTGTAGGAAAATTGAAGAATCTGTTATATATTGTACATTAAATAGAAAATACATCTAATATATGTACCAATATTTTATGCTAGTTTTTTTTTTTTTTTTTTTTTTTTTTACATATTTTAGATCAATCATTAAGTGGTCAATGATTAAATATTGGTTTAAATGTTAATATTTGTGACTTTACAGTATTTCTAATGCATATTTGAACTGTTTCTAATGTTATTCATGTATATTGGCTATTTTTTATAGATTTCAGATTGGCGTTAAAAGCAATCACAATTTCTGAAAACCCCTGCAATTGCATTTCACTTATTGTGACTTATGAGCTGAAAAAAAAAGGAAAAGGGAGAAACTTTTTATTGGTAAAATTTGTAAACAAACTCCTCAATGCAAAATATAAACGAATACAAATAAATGAATAAATAAATACATGAATTAATATATAAATAAATATCTGATAAGTAAATAAATAAATAAGGTGTGAGAAACCTAAAACGTGTATCAAAGCCTATTAAATACTGATTTTTTTTTTAAAGATATTTTCCTAAATTACCCTAAATATATTTTCTATTTCACCCATACTGACATCACAAAATAAAGATCATATACTTTAATGCAGATAGTGCTTTTCATGCTCTGAATCTGCATTCTCTCATTTTCTATATGTGCTGCTCCTCTCGGCAGATTTACAATCCTTGAAATGTTTTTTTTTTTTTTTACAGTATTCCTAATTTTCTGCTCTCTAAAAAGTGCAGAGACGAAACAGATGGTGTGTAAAGTGAAACATGCGAACAGTTGAATGCCCACATAGAGTTATAGTCTGGCCTTTGCTCCTGGCTCTAGTCAAAATAATTGCTTCTGTGCGTGTCAGCCAACACCTACAAAAGTCTCTCTCGCAAAAATACGGCTCCACATTTCCGAGCAGCAGGAGACTAATTTTCCAAAAACGCTACTACAAAATCCCGTCTGAATAATCCCACAGCCAGCTACAATGTGTTAATAGCCAGTGAGTCATGAAGGGAAAGGTACCAAATCAAAAGTCTGTTCTCAGGATCAACAGAGATTCATTTTTATGATAAACATTTGAGTAGGTAAAATTTTTTTTATATTCATATATATATATATATATATATATATATATATATATATATATATATATATATACATATAAAATATTAATTTTAGCTCATTGCAATGTGAGCATTACAAGTACTGCAAATTTCACAGTTATAAAATAAATGTTACTGAATATACAGTCTCTTACCTGAACTATCACTCCTTCGTTTTCCGTTTCTCTTTTCTGCCTCTGCTGGAGACAGCGTTTGACGCCCAAAGTCCCCACCAGGCAGACAGGAGACCCCCGAAGGCACAGTTCCACCAAGACTGGGCGTACTGGCACAGAGACTTGGGCCACTAGGTACCATATCTGAGGAGCCTGAGTCTGTCCCTGCCATTCCGAGGCCTAAGCGCACATTGTTATTTGACAGACTGGACATTTGGGGTATGTGCCAGCTGCCTTGTTGTGGTTGGGGTGTTACAGGGTGATGTTGCTGGGTAATCGGGGGTCCACGCTGGTGCCCATGCCCTCCGTAGAGCCCGTCCTCACCCGGATAACAGCTGACCACACAGGAGGGAGAGGAGGACGAGGAAGAGGACGAGAGGTCAGGGTAGGCTGAAAGGTGCTCGGACCGGCTGTGCAGGGCAAAGGCTGGGTGCAGGGCCTGAGGAGGAGCGTGAGGGCTGCGCAGGCAGCCGAACAGCGTGTGATCCATTGCAAGCAAAAAAAAAAAAAAGACCCCTTTACTAAGTTTAATTCCGCAACAACAAACACAAGGGGTGTCAAAAATTAATAAATCAATTCCCACTCCTTCATAAAAGTTGTCCGGGAAAAAACATCAAGAGCTGTATGTACATTTGTGTGCCTGTGTGTGCATCTAAGCACGCCCATGTGTGTGTTAATCCAGAGCGTGCGGCGAGCGCGAGCTGCCAGGCGGCGTTGGGTAAACAGGAGCAGCAGCTGAGCTGAGCAGGAGCTCAGATGACGGCCTGGAGGAGAGTGCAGAGGAGATGGGAGTGGTAGGAGTTTCCTGCCATTGCTCAGAGTTGGGGCTATGGGCTTTGGGCTATGGGATGGGGCTTCCAGATGCATGCTGGGCGGGGAGCCCATGCAAGAGGGGGTGTTATAAATAGAGTTGTAATGTGAGAGGGAGGCTGGGTCAGAAAACCCATGCTGCCACTACTGACCACATCCACATGACAGACCCAATATAATATAGAGTGGGATTAATGTATGGGCATGACTCAGAAAGCTCATCTCCAACCTTGTGGTTTTGAAGTGTAGTGCCCTCTCTTTGTTCTTGTTTTCTTTTGCTGTGATTTAAGAACAGCAGATGAGCAGTAGGAGGACATGGAAGCCAGGAGTAAAACATGAGTGATAACACTCACTCCTCCAATATTTCCTACCCTCTTTCCTCACTCTAGGGATGATTTACACAGCAGGGGGGGTTATTACTGAAGACTTGCTGACTGTAAATATTCACCATAAAGAGGCAATTATTCATGCAATCTACACCTCCGATCCTCAGGTCTAGTGTTAAAACAGATTCAGAAATGGATTTACACACTACATTGTACACCACGTGTCAACACTAAACACTAAAATTAAGCAGAACACATTGGATTAAAGACGTTTTTGTTATATTGCTGAACTGGTTATTAATATCTGCTGCATATATAAAATAAATCTACTTATAGTCAGTATCATAAGCATCAGTAAAAGTAAACAAATTAAAATAAAATAAATAAAAGTCGAAATTTTAAGATGTAAAATTTCACATAGATTCCGACAATTCAAACATTTTAATACCATTGGTTAAAAAGGTTTATTTGGAGGTGTTTATTATCAATAAAAAATCAGTTTTATGGGACTGTATGAGATACACAGTGGCATTTTTTCCCATGCATGGCATTCTTTGATTGACTAGAAATTATACATTTTTTAATTAAAATTCACAACTAAGCTAGCTAGTTACAACAACAAACAAATAAAAGATCGGTTTCCTCACAATTCATCCAGAGAACTTTTTTTCCCAGGATAAATTCATGTGTAATAAGAAAGGCATTCTGTGGGTGTTTAGAAACTCTGACTCAGCTGCAAAAACATATTTTAGTGCTGAATATTATTCAATATGTCTTTCAGAGTCAGGGTCACGGGGTGGGAATACACACTGGATGAGACGGCAGGCCATCACAGGACAATCAGTACACACACACACACACACACACACACACACACACACACACACACGCACACACACACACACTTAACAATCTAAACACTTAACAATTAACAGCTTAGTTCATTCACATCCTGCAAGTTTTATTGGGAGGAAAGAGTACCTGAAAGTAGCCCAGGCACACAGAGTACATGCATAGGGCATCTACACAGACAGAAACCCAAGCTTTGGTTTAAACAGGGAGCTTAGGGGCTACGTAACAGCAGCGCTACTGTACCCGCTGTACCCCAGAGCTCCGAATCCCCTAACCTTCCCCCATTTTATTTCTGAAAGCGCTAAACCCTTAATTAGTAAAATGTGACCATACCCAGCCTCGCTTCATTACCCTTACATAAGTCACATGTGAATAATCGCGTGAAATTTACACGTGGTTGTTTTTACACACTTCACATGTTAGCCCCCCACACCCCCCGCATAGTTAAGTTCTTAATGTGTTTTTTTGCGTTTCACATTTTCTAATTATTTTCACACATGATTTATTTCATTTCAGGAATCATGGATTGAATTAAATGAATCGTGTGTAAAAATCAATGAAGCATCTGTTTTCAGTTTAAAGGTTTTTACTGATTTAAGACAATAAATTACATCTTACTTGCAATTTTTTTTACATGCGCTTTAATTGTTTATGTGATCCTCTTATTTTTTTGGTTATAAAATGATTTTTCTTCTTGTGCAAATTCAGGGCCTGCTGTTCAAACACACAAAATGCGCAAAAATTTCATATGTGAATAATGTTTTAGACACTTGTACCTGTAGTTTTCCACATTTTTACCCATGCGTAGTGCATGTGTGTTGATTTTAACGCAAGGGATTTTCTTCACATTAATCATCTGTTTCAACCAGTTAGATTAACTGTATGTGTTTTCAATTGACCTTTCTCATACTTTACAATACATTTTACATTTTAATTTTTTAAACACAAATTGTGTGAATGTATTTTCCACAAAGTGTTTATTAATTTGTTTGTTCGTTGTTTGTTTATTTATTTATTGATGCCTTCATGTAATTGTTTATTTATCTATTATAATTGATCTATTTTTGTGTTATTACATTAGGTGTGTCCTTTTATATTTTATGTATTATGAATATATATATTATATATTGTAGAATATGATATACTGTATTACAAAAAACATGTTTTCTTCTTCTTCTTCTTCTTCTTCTTATTATTATTATTATTATTATTATTATTATTATTATTATTATTATTGTGTGTGTAATGTACTTTCCATCTATTTTAAAATCTTATCACAATGTTAATATAAGTACATGTGAAAAACGTTTTGAAATGAAAAGCACATGCGAACAATCAAACATCAAACATGACATAATCCATGTGAATGTGATTTTATTCAAGTGGTGTTGATCTGCTTTGGACCAGAAGTGCTGATGATGCGCACACGTATCTATTTATTTATTGATTATTGATGGTAAATATTTTACGCTTCTAAATCAAATGCTGTAATTGGTTATGAGAATATCCTCACATAAATAATAAACACCGTCTGTTCTGATAGCACACACAGTGATGATCGTATTCCTATCCATAGTAATCCTGGTGAGTGGGCTACTACAGCACAGAGACTGAGCCTCTTTTCTGTTCATGAGAACGAGGAAATAAAATGCTGTATTTGGGGAAATGGTTTTAGCAGACGTTAAAGGAGAGAGAAACAGTCCCAGGCTTCAGGAGGGGAGAGAAAAGAAAGGACAAAGATTATCATTCACGTTGCACCCTCACTACAATGCGGCAATGAAAACACAAGCTTGAGGTAAGAACACACGGAATTCTGCTTCATTTCTTTATTAATTATTGTGATTAGGTAGAATAGTGGACACTTCGCGCACACACACACTTTGGTTTATTGTAGTATTGCTCCCTTATGGTATGGCCTTTGTGTTAAATGAATACAGTGTGTGGGCCTGTTCTCATTCAGCATTCAACCTTAATGTTCCCAGCATGCAATGGGATGTGCAACTTGCAGTTTAGGGCACAAAAACGGTGAAAGGAGATCAACACACTTATACGCTGATATCCAATAATCCTGATGTAGTCTGATTTTAATTATAGCCAACTGCTGTTAAGGAGTAAAACAGCGAACTGTAGATTAAACATCAAGGTGTTTAGCAAAATGAGTATCATAGAAATTACATTTTTGCTTTTCTGGAATATTTTGTACTAAAATGACTACGCTTTTATGTGGATCACTGAAACTGTCACACCTAAGTCTGCTGAACTACAGTGAAATGTTAAAAGAAATTGCGTAAAGTTGTGAGAGGGTTTTCTCACATTGTATTAAATTAAATGTATAAAAAAAGCCACTCAGAAAAGCCACCGTATCTTTATATCGATAATAAAAATTCTAATAATTTCACTGCTCAATGTCAAACTCTGTACTATTTATAGCTTACTATTTAGAATATGAAATTATATATATCGCATTTATAATGTAGTATTCTTATGTAAATGATCATTTACAAAAATATACCTCTGAATTCATGCAGTGTGTATATATGTATTTGTTAGCTTTTTTAATTGAGTACATGAGTATGTTGAGAAAATAATCTATATAAGTGATTCTGAAATTTTTTTAATAACGACTGCTGAAAGGGAATTTTTTTGTGATCCTATTTTTTCTGTTTTAATTGTATTTTTTTTATTAAATATGAACATGTCATATATTGTACATTTACTGTATGTGTTAGGTTCTTGCCGAAGTCCGAATGTGTTACAGATGTTGGGATTCGTAGCAGGAGAGAAATCTGCAAAGCGTGTTTTTTCTCATCTATCTCAATGTAGTTGTATATATCTGACATTCTAAGAAGCTGTAATCGTTATATAAAGCTCAGCCGAACTTAGACACAGGACCTGATATTCTCTTTTTTTATCGCTTGATAAAGTTGCATGAAATCTCAATATTTCGTACATTTTACTTTTTTAAATCACTATTAGGGCTTTGTAATTGATTTTGTAATCACATTTACCCCCAACAATGTACTACATATACAATTTAGGTATCTTTGGAAAGAAGACACTTTGGGTTATTCATCACCCAGAGTGGATGTTGCTCAAGAAGATAATAAGCTATAGACACTGAAGTGCTTTGAATAAAAATTTCCTATATTGAACGTTTTTTTTTTCTATTGATTTCTCAGCTGTTCTTCAGCTGTGCTGTCTGAAACTTCGTCCTATAACTATATGTTCGCACTTAACGGAAAGTTGCTAATATTTACGAAGCTGTTGAGGATTTGTGTATGTACATTTGTCATTTCTGTTTGAAGATCAAATGCAACTGCAATCAACTAAAGAATTTATACCAATAAATTAATAATAAAAGATAAATTATATTTATATTTAATAATCAGTTTTTTTCTGTTTCTGTGAAAGTCCATATAACAATAATAAATGAGGAATAGGCATGTGAGATTCAAATATTAAATTCAGTATAAACATATTTGATCAGACTATTTCTATATAAAGAAATGTTGTCTATCTAAATATTTATTTCAGTATGAATCTACATAAATTAAAATTTATACAGATTATACAAATGATATATATATAAGAGTATGTTAAAGTATAATAAAACACCAAATGAAATAAAGTTATTCAGTTTTTGAAGTAATAATATTGTTAGTATACGTTACAGTCTGCAATGGTTAAGTTAAAATATCAAGCACATGTACAGCGAGTGTAAACGTTTTGCAGAATGTGTTGAATTGCTACAACTAGTTTTAAGGAGTCTAAATACAATAATAATAATAATAATAATAATAATAATACCACAGGGAAATTACCTTCTTTATTGAACATATATTTAGAATAAAAATATAACATTACAAATTTATAAAGAATGATCATTGGTAGAAAGTTGAGATTCACTAATTGATGATTAATGAAAGTTAAACTGTAATGAGCATGAGGTTGAGGAAATATTTTAAGCCCAGAATCATCAATAACCATTTGAATGTACCATTATAAAGCCCAACAGTACCAGGCTCAGATATCGGCCCCTGCTGGCATTCAGAAGCTTCATAGTCTAGTTTTATGCTGTCTGTCAAACAGTACAGTTGACTCCAGTGCCCACAGGCAGCCATTACTCATGATACAGTGATACATAATTGCATCACCAGAACCTTTTTTTTTGTTCTCTACCATACTGCTTTAATAAGGCCAATCAATTTGAAAAGTGGAGTCAACATTTTTTATGATTTAATGGCTTCCTTCTCTCTTTTGGTGCCTATAGTCCCTTAGTGTAAGTCCCCTGGATGTCGAGCAAGGGACATTCCTTCCAATAGCAGACTAATGGATTCTCAATGTGGAGGTAGAACTTCATCAGAAAATCCAATCTCAGAACGTCTGTCTTTCTGTAGACACCCTTTTAAACATGTGCTTTATTCATGTGTCTGCCAGATTTGAGCAAAAATAAAATGAAACAGATTCGATATGATATTATTGTGCCTAAAAACTATTAAATTTTCCCTGATAGTTTTATATTTAAAGAGACTGAAATTCATTAAATTACTTTTAAGTAATTATTAGCATCTTCATCTGTCTCTGGAAATGAAGGAAAAGAAGAAACTACCACATAAAATAATTTTTGATAATGCACGAAAGGGCTCGGCTCACGTGCCATTGTTATAATTAGGCAGTATGCACAGACTCCTACTCGTGTGTGTACCATTTCAGGTGTTTAATAAGCAGTTTAATAAATCATGAATAATGAAATAGCAAACAAATCACATTACTTCTTTTTTTTAACACTGCAGGGAAATATGAGAGTCTGGGGATCCAACAATCTTTTTAATGAATCACAGTGGAGAATCAATTAATCAATACTTTGCAACCTTCTACAAGTTTAGAAAATGTAATATCTGCATTTTTTTCAATACAAACACAAAATATTCACATTTCTGGTCATATGCACCACTTATAATATATATAAAACATAATAGAACCTAAAACAGAATGTACATACACCAGAATTTTCTTCTGTACATTTTATAATAAATGTATTTGTTATTAACTAATTAACTAATTAATTATTTCATTTTGGAACCTAAATTTAAGCTACATCAACACTGACCAGGCATTTACAAACGATGAATGAATAAACAATCTTAATGCTTTGCTATTAGTGTATTGTAGGTACACTGACCTCTTGCTTGTGAGAAAATAAAAACCTCCTGTGCATGTGATTATTTTGTTGCATGTCTCCGAGGATCCCATTCCCAATGCACATCCCAATTCCAAGCCAAATTTCATGTGAACCCTTTTGGCATGAGTTCTGAAAAAAAAAAAAATGAAAATGTCCAATTTGCCTATTATATTTTCTTAGAACGCTTTTGTTTCGTTTGCATCCCAGTGTTACTTGTCTTTATAAAACTATAGTCGTAATCTGCAAGTATTATAAGTGTTTGCTTGCATGCCAAATAATTATACAGTCATCATCAGCGCTGCGGTGATGTTAGATTTGGTCAATGTGGAAGAGAACGGATCGGATTACTCTGCATTTAGCTGAGTGAGTGTGCAGATTAGAGCTTGTTTTAAGACTACGCAAGAACCATCTTCAAGAAAGAGCCACATTTGTATATTTTAATATAGTTGCAATTAAATTAGTTCCAGTCACTTGTAATCTGGAATGAACAGTAAAATGCATGTTACTGTGTCTAAATCTGTTTTTACAAAGGTAATATTTGGATGATAGCATCTATAAGATGTAATATACATGTCAACTGATTATAGTGTAATACAGTAGCACTATGTGTGCATCTGGGATGTGAAATACAAATAAGCTCCATCGAATGAAAGTGTAATGGCTTGTGAGCAATGAGCCAAGCTAAAATGGTTAGTTTCACCCTGCGCTATGTCAGTCAAATTTAGATGCAACCCAACAGAACTCGGTGACCCCCACGTTTTTACAGGCTGGGGTCACATAGGCACACACACACACACACACACACACACACACACACACACATTGCTCAAGGGAGTGTTTTACACTGGCTTTTTCCTTCTCTTACAGTGGGAAGCAACACTCTGGAGCATTTCCCTACATGGCTTCACAACAATCCCATCAGGCCCTAATCACGTCTGGACCAGTACAGCAGCTCCATCCTTAGCATTCCTCCATCCACATGCTCAGGGTATGACGCAGCCACAGGACAATAGGAGGATATTGAAATGCGTTGGTGTCTCCACGAAAGTCCCCACAATTGTCTGCCAGCTTTGGTAGAGGGGTGAATACGGAATGCTGGAAAGGTGGAGTGTGCTGGCTTCAGTTGTTCATACAGTGCCTTGCATAAGTATTTACCCCACCCCAGAACTTTTTATATTTTTGTAGTGTTACAACCAGAACATGAAATGGTTTTTAAATAGGATTTAATGTGTCATGAACCTTCACAAATGTTTTGAGGAAAAACTTTTTTAAATGTCCTGCATCAGTCTTCATTCTATGGATTGAACAGCTCAGAAGGGTCACAGTAAAAGGGTGACATGATCCCAATCAACAGGAATCTGCACTAATTATAGCTCTTTATGAACAGTTACACACACTGGTCATTTTGATCATGTATTTGCATAAAAGGAACTCAGTGATTCCCTTGTGTTTTATTCCTTCAGTTGTGCACGAGTTCAGACACACATTACAAACATTTCTGAACGTCTTAGTATTCAGGATCATCACTTACTGGTATCTTGCTAACAACGTGTACTCGAGTTGGCATGGAAGCTATAAATTTCCTGATCAAATCAAATCCATCGGTGTGATGATCCTGAATACTAAGACGTTCAGAAATGTTTGTAAATAGTTATGAGATACCACATTTCACTCAGGTTTTTGTTGATGTTTAATTTGTAATTAAAACATTTGTCTTAAATATAAAGCACAGTATCATTTTTACAGTATGTTAAATTGCAGAAGTGTGTGTGTGAGAGAGAGAGAGAGAGAGAGAGAGAGAGAGAGAGAGAGAGAGAGAGAGAGAGAGAGAGAGAGAGAGAGAGAGAGAGAGAGAGAGTTTGTGTATGAGAGGGAAACTGTCCCAATTCAAATCATTCTACTATACAAAATAATGTACCAGATTTTCATCTTGATTTCCCAAAAGTATCAGTGCGCAGCAGTTATCAGTGATAGTGTAGTGATAAACATACTGTACATTAACAGTCTAATAGCAGAGATAATGTTAACATTATGCTGTACGGACCCTGACCGGTTCAACTGGTGAAAACAAATCACCTTCAATTCCCTTCTGTGCCACTTTTAGATTATTTCCAGGCTCTGTTATAATGCCTATAATTGAGACTAATTGAATCTATTTAACTTTGCTTTTACAATCAAACAGTATCTAAACTGATAGAAACCAGGCTTATTTAAGACTCTGTAATTATTCTCCTGTTATTACAGTTTGAAACAGACTCCTCTGCTTAATAGCTACTCCTTGTAGACTTCTCTAAATGTAATGAGTCATGTTGGTTATATCAATAATCTTTTTGTATTATTATTCAGATTGTCCCTTTAAGAATGTGGTATATAGAGTTAAAAAAAATATTAATGATTCCATGAAAAAGGAGGAAACTGCAACCTTCTATTTTAAGATATTCATAAAATATGTTCAAAATTTAAATTAAAATAAAATGCAACAGTACAGTATAATTTTACAGTATGATAGAATACAGTGTAATTTAAAATATATAGTTCAAAAATGTATATACGAAAGCATTAAAAAAAAACTAAGGGAAAATCTTTAAATAACTAATAGTTCAACAGATGATGTCTAGTGGTTTAATGGTTTTTGGAACAGAAGCAATGGACATATGTCTGCTAACACTGATTGAAAAAGAAAGAAAGAAAGAAAGAAAGAAAGAAAGAAAGAAAGAAAGAAAGAAAGAAAGAAAGAAAGAAAGAAAGAAAGAAAGAAAGAAAGAAAGAAAGAAAGAAAAAAGAATATTTAAAAACAGTGTGGACAAATCCTGCAAAAGGACAACAATCCAAAACATAGAAAACATAATGCAGCATTACAATCATTAAAGATTATATAAAATGCTGCTTGAAACATAAAACAGAACAAATTGGGTTCAGTCAAGTTATAAAAAAATAGTCAAGACTGGATCTCTGATGTTTAATAGGTGGAATTGAATTGAGATTTTAATGAGCTTTGCCAATCCTGAGTCTGCTTTCATGCCTACTAATATATACAAATCTCTGCCATCAGAACTTATGGTGGTTAGAATTAGCATGTTAAATACAGTTGGCATTAGCACTGTTTATTCTGGCTTCAATTTGTTTTCTTGCCAAGTTTTAAGCACAGTGTAATCTTTTGCTGAGGGGAGAATTGTTCACCTGTACCTGAGCAACTACAAATTTATAGGCTAGAAAAGGGATAAAATAAAGGGCAAGTTTTTATGAATGACAAAAGGTGCATGCAAACAACAACTACAGACCATGATGCATTTTTAATGCAATCAGAGACATAAAAAAGACCTCAAGTCCATTCCCACAAATCAAAACAGAGATTTAATGTTTAAAAGTGGTTTAAAATAGCAATAATTTATTAATAGTTAAACAATCAGATAGAGTCTGGTTTCTTTTAACATTTTTTCCTCATACCATCTCAGAGATTTTTTCACTGCAAATATCACCAGTGGCTTGCTCAATTATATAATAAAAAATAAAAATGTTATTGTGCAACAAAAGACTAATTAAAAATATATAGTAAAGAAAGTATAACAAAAATAAAAATAAAGTCAAGATTCAAAAGGACTCTAATGGTATAACTGATGGTGTCCAGTGGTTTGATGGTTTTCTCTGGATTTCTTTTATTGGGATAAATGTATAAAGGATACACTTATGTGGACTGATTTATAGGTTAGATTTGTAATCTATTTAATTGCGTAAAATACATTGGGACAATGTCCATTGGAAAATGTGTTATACAAAAAAAATGTAATTTGAGATCTTTATAAAAGCATCCAAAAGCTTTTATAAAGGAGGTTGTAATCAGGTATAAAGGCAACATCTGACCCTACAAATACTTGCAGAGTAGTTCAATCACAGTCAGAAAGAGAAATGTAATCATTTATATCATCTCAATTAATCATTTGACACTTTTTTGTAACTTGTTGTAATAAACATGTGTGAATTATGCAATACAATACTGCTGTAAAGTGCATTCTTTTGTCTCTTTTTTCCCAGTGCCAAGATTACGCAACCTTTAACACTGAGCTGTTTACAAAATGAAGCACATTTACTAGACAGTTTTTTCATATTCAATTTTATGCACTTTCAAGGTGTTTGCGGACTGTCACATGTTTCCAGGCGTGGATTCATTTACGAATTCTTTCATAATTCCACTTTCGTGACACTAAAGACAGAAAAATGGTGTCAGGTCTGTTACTGTGTAATCAGAGCATTGCTGTGTTTCCTTCCACAATAAATAAACACTTTAAAAGTGAGAATGCGGGATGCTGAGCGTGTGTTTGACTACATATGTATGTGTGTGTTTAAGGTCTGCCAGCACATGAAAGCCTGGAAAACTCCCGATGCCACACTTGTGGTGAGTCGTATAAATAACATTGATCAAACAGCCTTGATGTGTTAGTTTCCTGCTAAATGGGCTGTATCCTTCCTATCCACCATGTTTACCTAAAGACTGATGGACCTTCTCCCTGATTACTACAGCTGAAAAGACCTCGTCGTTCAAATGCAGCACTAATATTCAACAGCTCAGCATCATTCTGATACACAATTCTGCACTGCACAGGCTTACAATGAGGAAAAAAGCAACCAGATCCTTTAATGAAGAATGATGGCAAGTAGGTCCATTTTCAATAAGCTTTCCTTTACTTTTATTGTAGTTCTGATAAAGCTCTGCAGAGCTCCCCAAATCTGTAATTATTCACTCTGTACCATAGTTGAGATAAAGATGAAAAAATGCCCTCCTCACTATCATAAAAGCCTCTGTGACAAAAGCCAAAATGATTGACTTTGACATCATGGAGAGGGATTGCAGTCATTTGAGGTTGAGCGAGAGAAAATGCCTAAGTGTGTACTTTGTTTTATGGCCTGTGCTTTCCTCTCCAAGGGGCCTAAATTTATTTTTGTGTCTCAATCACAGGGCATAAATCACAGCTGTCTCGCACTGTTTTGCCCTCAGTCCTTTCTCTTTCTCCGTCTGTCATTTTTGCTCCATCTCACACAATTATCACTATTCCCGCTCTCGTTTTTCTCTCTCTCTCTCTCTCTCTCTCTCTCTCTCTCTCTCTCTCTCTGCGCATTATCATAGAGCGTAAAAGGGGCCGTCTTCTCCAACCTCACGAGGGTCCTGTTTTCTGTCCTGCGGAAGAATTAGCCCCTCAGACGTTACCACATCCCAGGCTGCGGTGCATACTTTCAAAGCCTATATTTCCCCACTTCACCCAGGCCTTAGGCCTCATGGCCTTCCATACTCAGTCTCTAATTAGATTACCCAGATTCTCTGCTCCACTCTGGGCTCCACTCTGGGCAAGCCTGACCTTCTCAGAGCTGTAATATGGAGCCTTAAAAAAAGAAAATGACTTAAATGGCGGTCAGAAAGGAGTCTGTTACACCCAATAGTGTGCTGACACAACCACTTCTGTAAAGTCTCCAATCCTCACTAGGATTTATGGAGCATGGTGGTTGGTAATGGTAGAGAGAGACAGAGCTTTTATGGCCAGGTCAAGGCCGATTAGGATGCTCAGTTGCTGACAAATGGTAGACAGTAGAATCAAACACTGTGCCAATCGTACAGTTACATTAATGTACTCTAAGAAACAGCACTAGCTCTTTGAACCCAAAGAGACATTATCTTGTCATGACACACAGCAGAATTAACCTCTGGAGTTGATCACATGATATATCAATTCTCCAGTAACAGTGAGCCTGTGCTGACTGCTGATTTAAATTCTTGTTTTTGACTGACTAGAATGGAACCTTTTCCTGTCTCAAAGTTCACCATGCTATGCATTCTAAAATTTCTGCTCACCACGGTTGTGAAGAGTGGTTATTTGAGTTACCGTATCCTTCTGTATCCCATCAACCCCATCATGTTATTAAATGTTTGAATAGACAGTAAAGGTTATGTCATGTACAGTATTTTAATGTTTACCCTATTGCCTTTATCGTGTAGTTGAACCTGTAAGGGGTAAATGATTTTAAACGTCTGAGGTTTTTAATGGAATTTAAAGAGATTTCACAAATGACAAAAAAAACTTATAATGTGCATGTCTTTTAGGTTATTAACTCTGAGGTATGTCATTAGATTTAAAGGTTAAGATTTAGAGGTCGCTAATTCATAAATGTTAAATCGGTCAGAGGGAATTCCTATTTATTTTCTAGAATATCAGCCATTACAAAAGCTCAGGCTACAAGACACAGGATTATATGTATGTGCTTGTATAATTACTTTATCATTTCCAGAGTCATTCACAGGGACCTGTAAGGTGGATGCTGTACACTGTCACATAGCAGAAGGACATGGGTGAATGTGCAACTCCAAATTATTATTTTTTTTTAATCTAAATGTTATTCAAAACATCCAAGGATCATATCGAGCAACACACAGTAAAGACAAAACAAAGAGGGAGACAAAAAATTGAAACAAATTCAACACAAACACTGCACCAAAACCTCACAATGATTTGAGTATTTAGACTGTGCCCTTGAGCAAGGCCCTTACCCCTCTGTGCTCCGGGGGGTGCTGTTTAATGACTGACCCTGTGCTCTGACTCACATATCTGGTATATCCCAGCTTCCTATTATCACTGGGATATGCAAAGAAAGAATTTTACGATGCTGTAATGTACATGTGATGAGTATCAAGTGGCTTACAAATAAAAACTTGTAATTGTTGGGAATTGCAGTGGTATAAGAGGATTAAAACACTTTACAGTTAAAGTTAAATTATCAAATTTATGAACAAATCTTTTCAAACTTACCCCATGATAAACGTTATTTATATATAGAGTGAGACAAACAACTGAGTAGCTGAAACTAAATTTTATTTAATTTCAGCATAATTTATCATTTTGGATTTTTAAATAAAAACAACTTCTTTTTTTCTCATCTTTCTTAAAAAATATACATCTCATCCAGAATGAACCATACTGCTATCTCGCCTGTTCGTGAGTTTAAGATACACAGTGGGCAAAGAGCTGAGCAGCCAGTAATCGATTACTTATGGACACCCTGATGTGAGGCAATGTATATGGAACGAAGCCATAATCCAAATCCTGCATGCTTCACCTAATACAGACGTATATACCCTCAAATTAAAGTTGACAATCTGCACTTTCACATAGACATTTTCAAATCTAGTGGGCTGAAATACCGGCCAAAACAACAAAAAAGGTTATGTGTGCGTTTGTGTGCATGTGTATATGCGTGTGTGTATGCAGATAATATGGCATACCGTGAGTGATGTCTCTGCAGATTCTGCTCGGAGGAAGTGGTGAGTGTGAGTGATTCTCAGTCATAAATCATTCTAGCAGGATAGTGGGAGGCTGCCAAGCACGGAGAAACGGTCATGTTCTGCACAGAGACTATCTCTCATACATGCGGCCTCTCGTTCCACACGCTCCACATTTCAGACAAAAAAAAGAGTGCCACAAAGATTCATTTATGACAATGGATATATGGCAGGATGGAGAGCATGAGGCTGTATTTCCATGCCTATATTTTACACTATGGTATGTCGTTGTTATTAAATAGCTCAATAGGTAGATATAATAAGTGATTTCTTGTACATGCTTTAGATACTGGAGTTTACTTTCAAATGCTGCCACAATGTAAGAAGTAATTCACTACTAATAACAGCTAATAGGAAAACATGTAGCATTTAGAATTAACCACAGCAACTTAATGCTATGTCTATACAGAAGCAACATACTCTACTATAATCATTGATACTTCTAAACCTAAATTCAGGGGAACACATGTTCAATAATACTAGACTACCTGATCATTATTCACACACACATTCACACCTAGGGCAATTTAGTGCAAATTTAGCGTTGTGAATCCCAGGCATGCTGTTATGTGAGAAAGAAAACCACAGAACATGGAAGAAACCCCACACAGACACACAAGTGAACCTCCACACAACAGTGACCTTAAGTTTAAGATAAAAGCCGGGACCCTGAATCTGTAAGCCCTCACTTAAAAGTTAATGATAATATTGTGCATTTAAATAACTTGTGGTGTCAAAGACCGCTTTATTTTTCACTTTAGTTACAATGTGCTTATAAATTCGTTTTTTTACAGGTAGTCCTGCAAAATGCAAATGAATTTAAACAGCTGAAGGTGAAACGCACTGGTGCACATGGAGTAAAAACCTCAGCTGAAGTTCATCTATGGCCTCCTATGCATTTTCCATGGCACAGCATGAACGTCAGAAAATGACCGACATGCAGCTCATGAATAACTATCATGAGCGGTTCAGCGACCGCTTTAGAGCTGTTCTCAATTAGCAGCTATCATACTGAATTTCACCCAAAAAAAAAATAAAAAAATCCTACACAGCTGCGGAATGTGAGAACACAGGACTCAGATTGACTTAACAGGAGTTTGACACATTTCTACTCAGCAGGTGACTGCACTAATATTCAGGATGATTTATGTAAATGTAGCAAGGCTTTGTTTTAAATGTATGTATTTCAAAAGTGCAAGCCATCCCTTTTACACTTGCAGTCAGTTGTTTGAATGCTGGTGTTATTCTATTTAAGTATTGAAACCAATATTGGCAGAAATCATGAACCTTTAGCAGCTCATGAGGCAGGGCTTCTTGGAACTGGCTAATCAATCTCAATCGTGAGCTGTGGCTTCACACCGAGATCCTTTCTCTTCTTTCACCAAGCCTCATCGGTTCCCAGTACCACAGCAAGAAAAGTCTTACTTCACACATGCATGTCACATGGAAATGTGGAACAAATTAAACCCGTGCACACAGAACAACTGACCATTCTGACATCTGAGTCAGTGAGGGACCACAGGCTGCCCGAGAGCATAAGAACGTTCTGGCATTAACATTGAGCAATGAAGATTCTGCTTTTTCCCCCAAGTAAACGCTGGTTAGAGGCTCTGATATAAAACAGAAGGCATTTAAGTGACTTCTGAGACCACATTATAGCCATTAAAATGCTCTCAGTACACCAAACGGTGCGTGGTCTGGGTCTTAAAGCCTGTCTGCTTCTAGTCTCTTTCTATTCTCATGGCTATTCCCACTGGGTAGTCTAAAGGATAAGGGTGTACAAGGGATAAGAGGTGGGGAAGGATAAGAGCTCCTGGCCTCACGCCATCCATAATTACCTCACACTCTGGCTCAGCCGACGGGAAACCCAAAGCCTTAATCAATTAGCAATCAGCAGTTGGCTCAGAAGGACCGAGAGTCCCTGCATGGCCCCAATGTGCAGACACGAGTTTAGGGGCTAGTCCAGAACCCTGCTGTCTTTAGAGCAGTCTAAGTTTAGAAGAAAAAAAAATAGACAACTGTGTGAAGTATCACAGGCTCATGAGGCAATGCACAATTTCTGACACTAAAATTTTAGCCGGGAATAAAAGCACTGCATTTAAAATAAAATTATTAAAAATAATTTATAACAAAATATTTAATGAAAACACAAGAATTCATGATTGTCAAATCAAATCTATGCTCAGACATTAAGATTCAAGGTATTTAACCCAAACTCTAGCTATATATAAATATAAAATATAATACAGCTTTATTGTTTTGGAGTGAGGACAAGTAGTGTCTTTGAACCAAGGTTTGTTCAAACATGATTAAAAATATATGTTGTGTTTATATGCTTCAGCAGCTGAAATATAGAAATTTGTTTTACTATTATGTTAATTTATTGCTAAACCAAAAACTCGGTACTACATTTCTAGGAAGCTAAAAAAAAATGTGTGATGTAGCTCTATGAGAATTTCCCACAGGTTTTATGCCTGTAGCTGTCATTATAATAGCTCTTTTCATCAGAATTGCTTCTGATTTCATAAGAGGATTGGATTAAATTGGACATGTGCACCAGGCGATGAATACCATGTGTATCAGCTGCCGAAAACATTTTTCAATATCAAAAGAGGAAGCATCTGTCTGCAAAATCGCAGGTGTCTGTCAGGATGGGATTAAAATAATCAAGAGCAAAAAAGGATGTAATCTTGACTGTAATTGTCTATAATTGAGGAGGGAGAAAAATAAACACCGTGGTCAATCTGGACCGAAATAAAACCATTGAGCAACACCTGCAAATAATGGAATAAGGCCAGCCTGTCCAAAATTTGCCTTTTTTTCACTATTTCTTTCTTGTATTGGACAGCAAAAAACAATCTGATGCTAAATATGTAAATGCAACAGGTTGCTCACATCAAAAGCACACACAATATTGAGCATTTAAGTTTAATAATCCAGTGGAGGACACTGTGTTAACTTTCTCTCAAAAAGTTGCCTTCATAAGGTTTCTTTTAAAAAAAATGACCATACTGCCCCTAGTGGTGGTAATACTGTAAATCATTTTAAAAAGAATAACTAATGCTCTTCCACAAGAGGTCAGTATTTCATTACTTTCTCATCCTTCCCCTAACGCAGCTTTGAAAGTTTTGAACATATTAGGACACTTGACGTTTCCAGCCGTATCTGGTTCTCTCCAAACTGTTACCACAAAGTTGGAGGTACAGAATTGTATAAGATGTTTTTGCATATGGTAACATTAAATTTTCCCTTTATTTGAACCAGGACACCCAAACCTGTTACAGCATGACAATGCCCCTCTGCACAAATTACAAGATAATGTTGTGCTCATGAATTCTTTTCAACCTCCCCAGGTTTTCTCACACCACCCTACTGTCTCCACTGGCCCCTCCACTGGCTTCCTGTAGTTGCCTGCATTAGATTTAAAACGCTGATGCTCGCCTGCAAAGCCAAAAATGGACAAGCACTCACCCTACCTCTCAGCACTTATTTTACTCCGCACTGCAAAACACTGCCTCCGATCCTCAACCACTGAAAGTCTGCTCCCACCATCTGTCAGGTACAAGGAAAACATGCCTCCAGACTTGTTTCTGTTCTTGCACAGAAAAAAGGTAGAAAGAACCTAAAGAGGCAGTGTAACAAACTTCTACTTGATGCTCAAACAGTTAGTAGGAGTCACTAGCTTTGTCACTGGTCTTCAAACAACATCTAAAGACCTACCTCTTCTTGAAACATGGTTTACATGGGTTAAAGTGGAAGATCTTGTGTGGAAGATCCTCAACTCTACTGAACACCTTTGGGATGAAATGAAACACTGACTGCACCCAAGGCCTCCTGACTGCACCCTACATCAGTACCTGACTTTACAAACAACTTCATGGCTGAATGACCACAAATCCCCACAACCACACTCCAAGAATCTAGTGGAACATCTTGCCGGAAGAGTGGAAGTTAATATTATAATATTCTAATATTTAGAGTCCCGAAAGCCGTTATTCAGCTGGACAGGCTAGCTGCATTTTGTGGCAACAGAAATGCAGCTCTGTACAGTAAGACTCACGGAGGTGAAATGTGTGTTTAAATCAACATAGAATACTGTAAGAACTCTGTCCTCATTTCCACCTATTGCTCACCGCTGGTTAAACTTATGGTTGTGAGATGTATACCTTAAAATCTCAGGACTGTGCTCCATAAATTTCATCAGAATGTGGACTTTGCAACCAGAGGGGAGAACATGCTGTAGGTTGTTTACACAAGCATCCGGGGCCCCACTTTAGCTACTTAGACCACATCTCTGTTATGCTAATTCCAGCACACAGGCGTTCAAGACCAGTTTGGAAGCAGATGAGAACCTGGCCAGCAGGAGCCATCTCTGCTCTTCAGGACTTCTTTGAATGCACTGACTGGGACATGTTTAGAGGGCTGCAACCAGCAACGACTTGGAGTAGTACACATCGTCAGTGACCAGCTACATCAGCAAGTGCACATGATAACGTAAGCATCTCCAACAACATCACCAGAGACTCCAACTAGAAGCCGTGGATGACCGCAAAGGTGTGTGCACTAATAAAGGCTAGAGGCTCCTCCTTCAGAACAGTGAACAAGATGTGGCAGGGCATCTATGTGATCACAAAATACTTTAACTTCAAGACAACTTCACCTGCCTGTTATCGTAGCGCTTAACTCCCCGATGCCCTGAACGATTTCTACACCCGGTTTAAGGTACAGAACAATGTTGTGGCAAGGAAGACCACCCCCTCCTTCCAAATTACCAGGTTCTTTGTCTAACTACAGCTGAAGTGAGGAACCCATCTTGATGAAGTGCTTCGAGAGGCACATTATAAGACACATCAAGACCCAGCTACCACCCTTACTGGACCCCATGCAGTTTCCGTATCACCCTTACCCACCTAGACAGCAAGGACACATACATACAAATTCTGTTCATAGACTTTAGTTCAGCATTCAACATAGTCATCCCTCAGCACCTGATTCAGAAGTTAAGCCTACTGGGCCTGAACATCTCCCTCTGCACCTTGATCCGGACCTCCTGATTGGGAGACCTCAGTTGTGGAGAACTTCACCAGACATGACCAGGTTCTACAGAGGGACTATCGAGAGCATCCTAAACAGCTGCCTTACTGCCTGGTTTGGAAACTACAGCGTCTCGGATCACAAGGCCCTACAGAGGATAGTGAGGACAGCCAAGAAGATCAATGGAGTCACTCTCCTCTATCACGGACATTTACACCACACGTTGCATCCGCAAAGTCAATTGCATCGTGGACGACCCCACACACCCCTCACACACACTTCACCCCCTGCCATCGAGGACGAGGTTACGAAGCATTCGAGCCCTCCAACCAAGCTGTGCAACGTTTTTTTCCCCGCAAGCCATCAGACTCCTTTACACACAGAACTGAACTGGAACTGAAACTCTAACGCACACATTCACTCAACTGTGTGTACACTCACTCGACTGTGTATTACCAAGCTGCTACAAATCTGAACTCAAACATACACTCATAAATCATTTTGATTCACACACATACATGTCTTCAGCACCACCCATTTTATATTATTATTTTATTAGAACTACATAAATGGTCACATGCTGTTTTGCACATCTTCTTGACTGCTACTGTTGCTATTTTGCACAACCTTTTGTGTTTATTATTTTGTATTTATTTATAAGTACACTGTTGTATATAGTTCTCTTTTGCACATTTTACTGTATAACACATTTACTGGCTACTATTCTGTTTTGTATTTGTCCTACACTGTTTTGTCTTGCACTGTTTGCATGGGCATACATTTTATTTAACAGTAAGGGGGGACAATAAATACAAAAATTTCTCATCAGCAATTTTTGAAGGGGACACAAATAATACGGTCAAATTGTACTTATAAAGATATGGTTTAGGTGCAATAAAAAGATCTTATGTCCATTTTCCTTTTCTCTGTCATTTTACGACGAACAGTAAAACGACGACGACATGTCCCCTCCGTCCCCCCGCGATTTACGCCCATGACTGTTTGCACTCAGTTGCACACTTTATCTGGCGAGGACAACTTACTTAAGTTCTTCGCTATGTGTCCTGTTATGTAGCTCTATGTTATTTATGTAGCACCAGGCTTCTGGAGAAATGTTGTCTCATTTCACTGTGTACTCCGTCAACTATACATGGTTAAAAGGACAATAAAAGCTTCTTAACTTCTTGACTTGATAATAAATAAATGGGGACTAAATGTGGAAAGGTGTGTCCACAATCTATTGTCCAGTGTAATTCCAGATCATTGATGAGAAATTATTTTTATAAATATAGCTTATACAAATATTCACTCATTTCCATTTCCATGATAAGTCTTATGTTTGTCTTTTACCTGACAAAGTACACACATTGGGGCCTGAGGTGTGTAATACCAGGCTCCATTTATTCTGTTACATTTGTTAAAGTATAGCAACTCGGAGTAAATTGTACTCGTAATTGTAAGAGTTTTAATGAAGATACTTTTCCCTTTGATTTAACATATTAGTAGATATAATTCTTGGTGGTTAAATCCCAAATGGTGTCATTTTGTTATACCACACCTTTAAAAAGGGTCACATCAATTACATTTAAAATGTTTTTGGCTTCCGCTCTTACATTTTTCTAGATGACCATAAAAATACTGCTGTCTCAACATAAGGATTATGAATGAAGAATCAGAGTCCCTATAAGAGATGATTTATGTATGTATGTATGTGTAAGGAAAACTTGGGCAGATCTTTTTGTAAAAATAAGTTAGATACACTCGATTCTTACTGACATGCATGTGCAAAGGACATACTCGAGACCAAGGCATTATTAAGGACAAAACATTATGAACCAAGAAAACAGAAATGTGTACATATGTGAACAAAATATTAAAAAAAAACCCACAGCAGACAAAAAACTAAACAAAAAAAATATTTCAAAGGGAGTTTTTCTAATAGCAAATGTAGACAAAATATCTAGTGATATCTAATTATTTGTTCCACAAGATTCACACAAGGAGTGTGGTTGTGGAGATTTAATTCAGCCACAAGGGCAATAGTAAAGGTGAACATTCCAAAGGTGTGTAATAGGTTTGAGGACAGAGCTCTATATTATAGTAGGCAGTGATGGACAAAGTACACAAACCATGTTGTTGAGTTAAAGTAGAGATACACTCTGTAAAATATTACTCCAGTAAAAGTGCTCTCTTTAAACCTTAAGCTAAAGTACAAGTGTTTGCCTTCAAATGTACGTACTACGTGAGCCCAAAACCTTCTTTACAACTACTTTCAAAAAATCACATTAATAAAGCTATGGGTGTTGTGGCAAGTAAGAGTCAGAAGTTTCTTCTATCATTTATTCCTCTTAAAATGTTCTGCTTGCTGATGAACTGACGCTGAATTTTATGTTTGTGTTAAGTAGATATTTGACTTTGACATGTAGTGAAGAAATACTTCGGGAAAGTACAGATACGCGAAGAAGCTACTTAAGTACAGTAACACGTTGTTTACTTCCTTACTGTTCACCACTGATTACAGGCCACTCAAAATCTCCCATTCCAACCCCCTGTAAAGCATATCTTCATGGAACTGACTTTGTGCACAGAGGCATTGTCATGCTGGAACACATTTGAGTCTTTAAGTTCAACTGAATGAATTTTAGCACATCTAAAGATATTGTATACAATTGTGTGCTTCCAGCTTTGTGGTAACAGTTTGGGGTAGGACCATTCATAGCTAGAAGAGGCAGGTGTAGCAATACTTTAGTCTATTTAGTGCACATATTTCATTTTTCCCACTAGTATCTAGTGTGAAAATGTTTTGCAGCCAGGCATGAACAGTAAAATATTTTTTAATAACATTGTAGTCTATTTATTATAAATTATCTATTTTAACACAATGCACATCTTGCATGGGACAAGAATACAAAACAAAACTAGATAAAAAAATACCATTTAAAAACATTTTTTTACAAACAATAAATAGTGATTTTTGCATCCAAAATTTTTGCATCCATCTTCATCTCTGCTGCTTGTGCTATATTTATAAATGCATCAAAATAATTCCAGGCTTTTTTAATTATTATTCCTGCAGCATTAAATATAATGTGCCGAACAAGAACACAGGATTTTTCTCTCAATTGTACAATGCATTTGCTTTGATCACACTGTTTTAACAGTTACATTTGATCATGTTCCCCAGACATGTGTTTAATCAAAATGTTGACCAGTACACCTTTAATATTAATAAATAATATAACCCGTTGTTTTACACAGTGAGAGAGAAAGAACCATCACCTCAGTTTACATGATGCTCAATGTTCACAAGTTATCGTTTGTAATGCAAAAATTTCATAAGTAAAGAGTAAAGAAAGGATGTCATGACTAAATGTCACAGGTATTAATTTCTTCTTTTTTTAGGGAATTATGAATATTTTAAATAAAAATGATCAAACAGAAATGTGTACTGCATTATTTGCACATTAATAAATGTAGTGCCATCAAAATGAATTTGCGTTAATTGGTTGATTTTGACAGCCTTAATAGATATTTTATATATATATATATATATATATATATATATAATTACTAATTATACTATTAATCTATAAATGATATTAAATGGCAGATCTGTACTTGGTGACTACTACTCCTGTAAGTGCTAGTGGATTCCTGATGCTACTTTATATTTCCTTTGCACTGAAGTGACACGATCAGTAAACGCATCTGCTAATCATGAGATCATATTAAACTACCTGGTGCAGACCAAAATGCACCTGGAGATGTTTTGGACTTGTGTGAACACAAATGCTTGGGGCAAACTTTGTAATCCCTCTTACTTTACTTCCACTGTTGTTGGGTTTGTTTGGGTTGCCTGGAGAAACATTTCCAGTTGTAACGTGATCCAACATCCACACACATTTCTGTCACAAATATTACACAAAAGTGAAATTTTATCTACATGCAGTACACATAAAGCTGTAAACAATGCATTAATGTAATTCATTTGTAGACTTAAGCTTAAACATCATGAACTGTCCAAAAAAAGACAGTCAAGACACCAGTTTAAACAAACATTTCTTTAATGAAATTTTTTTTTTAATAAAACAGTTTAAACACTGGGTTTTATAATGTATCATGTCTTCACGGTACAGTGGATTTTGTCCTAAAGTAATGCTGTATATTTTTTTTTACTGGGACCAAACACATATGTGGCGAAACAAGTTTGCTCTGGTAGGGACATTTGGATCGTCCCCATGAGATTATATATATTTTTTTATCAAAATGTGCCGAGGTTTCCTTTGGGTCACTGAGGTTAAGGTGGAGGTCGTGTGTAGGTGGCAGCAGGTGGGTGGTAGTATTGTTTCATTGTTTAGATAAAATAACATGTATGTCACTGGAAAATAACACAAATTACAAATAAGTGTGTTTGTGTTTGACCCCAGTGCCTCAGGCTCGTAGTATCTGTCCAGTAAGGACCGGGTTTCTGTCTCTAATAAGGTATTCTGTGATCTCTGTCAGTCTTGCTACAGACCTCTCCCACAGCTCAGGGACCTGAAAAACACACACAAACACACACACACACACACACACACACACACACACACACACACACACACTTATTACAAAAGGTTACACAGGTGTCACAGAAGCCCTTCAGCAAAGGATGAACAGGGTGTAAACAGAGACCACATTTTGCACTTCCATTCAGGAAAAGAAACTCACGAACATAAAAGACACACAAAAAAAAAAACAGCAACAACACACATAACCATAGAGCCACACAAAGCCTGAATGAGTCAGTGGACCCACCCCCATCACTGTGAGAAAACAGTTGAAATGACAGAGAATGTATTTTACTACATAATCTGGACAGGTTCATTGCTGTAACACACATGTTTAGTATTTAGTTTCACTGGCGCCTTTGTCCAAGAGATGTCCGATGCGATATCGGCTCAGAATTCCTGCTGTGATATTACACAGCAACAAATCAGCCATACATCAAAGACACCAAAAATGCTTTATTCTTTCAATCAAGTTCAATGCTTAATCCTTCTCTTATGCTTTCTTCGTGTTTGTGTTTGTCTTTTGCCTTGGTCTTATTTCATGTGACATATGCGTTTTTAATGAGACCTCGTTTCCCTCTTCACATGCTCTGCACCGGCTGCTAATTGGCGACGAATAACGCCAAGCCAGCTCCCAATTTGTCACCTGAATTGCTTTACTGTGTGGAAATGAAATCAAAAACGAAAATGCAGAAATCAAATGGAAATGCCATTTGGATACAACGCTGGGTTTTCCACGTCTCTGTTCGGCTGAACTCAAAGGGAACGTGTACTTTTAAGTCGCTCTCGCTCAGGAATAAAGTAGATCACCCTGCCGTAGTTTATTTTAATGAATTCCACTTGTGTGACGTTGCGTGTGTCTCATGCTGCAAATCCCGCATCTGACACTAATATTTTGATTTCAAAGAACGGCGATGTATTGATTGCAAACAGCACGTAGTAAATCTAATGTTTGAAATATAACAAATAGTTACATTTCCACCATTTATAGTTTGAAAGCATGACATATTCTTAGACAGTCTTCTAGAGCAAAGGATCTACAATCTCAGCCATAGAGCATAGAACAGATGATAAATGTATTAATTATACTACTAGCCAAGTGAAGGCTCTAATGTGTTTCCCAGTCTTATGTTATGTTTTCCTAAATCCTGATTGACTAACTGTAATTAATCACAGGCAACTGCTTTCAAATTTCATTCAAATGCAGCAAGTCTACCAAAGTGTCAATAATATATATACGCTAAATTAAACAAATTAAATATCTCCCTGTAATATTTTGCTGTTCAATCGTTTCATTCAAACTCTTTTCAGAGGACAGCGCTGCCCTGGTTTTTCCTTGATACATAGATCGAAGCCACACTGAAGCTTTAAAAGTAGAAAACCTGTAATCTCCCCATCCCTTTGCAAGTAATTTGCAGACATTGTGCCACATGGCTGCTACCCATACACTGTGGTGCTGAAGTTGTTTAGTCACTCAGTTAACCACATCAGGTTCTCGGATTTGATCTCCACTGTGTCTCAAACTAACAATGGGAACTAAATGAGTAGCAAATGCACCTACAGCAGATTCTCTCCATGACCTAAACGCCATGCCTTGTGACACAGACTTTCCACAGGAGGGTCTGTTTGTGGAGCTTGTACATCATACAGTTCTTCGCATATTGATTAAAGTATTGCTTTCTTTAAGCACGTCAAATTATGAGCCAAAATCGTAAATCTAATCCCAGCATGTCTCATGCAATGCAACACTGTTTAAATTTTATTTTTGGCACTGATATCATAAAAATGTCCAAAAGGTTTCCTGTTTTCTCTTACAATGTAACAGTCACTATATTCTTTTACTTAATTATTTTTAAAAGCATTGGCTTAGAAGCCACCACATCTGTGTGCAGTCAACAGAAAAAAAAAACCCCTTAATACACTGCAAGCCATCTTACCTCCACACAGTCTATATCTGAGAACTGTTTGAAATGTTCAACTCAAGACATTTCCTTACATCAAATATGTATAGAGGAAAATCTGATTTACAGACCATTTTTTTTTTTTAAGAAGGGCATTGCTAATTTCTGTCATATCTGCACAGGGCAATGTTTCCCACCCACCCGCAACTGTTTTTCAGTCCTTTCTATAATATTGCAAAAATTAACCACAGCTAAACACAAAACTGTTCATGTGGTTGGTTTTGTTATTGGGCTGACATCAACACTGACAAAATGAAAATTTTAAAGGAAAAAAAAAGTAAAGAAGTAAATTCATGAAAGCCAGAGTAAGATCACCAAGGGGGATCAAAGATTCAACGCCTGCATAAAGTCCTATATTGAACAGTTTCCACTGAGGAATATTGATGGTGGAATATGAATTATGTATCAAGAGAAAAGGTCAGAGTTAAATACCAATTTCCTGGTTCTGATTCAATGTTGACTTTTTGAATAACGTCACTATATTGCCTTAGTTTCTGTAGTGAATTTGTCAATTATAGGTTCAATAGTAGGGCCAAGGCAATTTGTTAATTAAATGGAAACAAAAAAGTAATATTTTGACTTTTAAAATGACCTGCATTAATATAATTCTGCTCTAAACTTACCAAGCCATCATAGTCAAGTAAAAAGGTACATATTAAAATATAAAAATGCTACTGAGTGAGCCAAAAAATTTCTGTCCTGCCAATATTTTATGTTTAACAACTGCCAAATTAAAGGTGCATGTTTCACATTGATCAAATGATCCAATTTCTGTTATTTACCAGAGAATGACATGGGATCATTAAATCCTTGTCAATGTTATTCTCTGGTAAATAACAAAAATGGGATTTGTACGCTAGGTCTCTCATAAAGCCTTAGTGCATTAGAAAACAAAACTTAAACCCCACAGGAGTGCTAGTGGCGAAAAACACTCCGACCCAGTACTGAGAATTCATTGGCCAATAAATCAGTCAGAGTTGGAAAAGAAGTGATGTGTGAAGCACCCAATACTCTCACGCTTCACTACGTTTCCACTGTGAACTGACAGCAGGCCAGGGGAAGCGGTAAAAACCCAGTTAAACGAGCTCTACTCTGTCTATTGTTATGGCTCACACTTCAAGAAAAAAAGGGAATGCAATATGCATGATCTTAATTCCCCTTAAAATCTCCATATAGCAGAAATAACCTGTCATTTGTAATGAGGGAACTTTTCCACTGATGCCTGGTGTCTTTTCCAGCTTTATATAAAATGAATAAAACATTCCCTCGTGCTCCGAGCAGCTCTTAGCTTGGGCACATGTCCTCATATAGTGCAGGTTGAATCAACTGGGAGTTCAGACTCATAACTTTAGTAAGTGAGCAGAACAAAGTCTTGCAGGAACCAAAATCAAAGCTATAAAAGGTTTAATATCATTTATATTAGTCAGGCTTTAAGGTCAACATTTTGATTCCACTTAAACATGTGATCAAATCTAAATGCTAAAACAGGTGTTCAAAGCAAATGCTTTAAAAAAATGCTTTGGAAAATACCCGTGTTCTTGTTCATGTACATTACATTTACTGCTGGAGGAATAAAATAAAAAAAAGCCTGGAAGATGTTTTTCCAAGTTGTAAAAGCCTGCTGTTAATAAACAGGGTCATTCTAATAAGTTTTCTACCACAGATTCTGGGAGGTGAGGCTTCATGTAAACAATGTATTTACATGTGAGAACTGAAAACACTATTTATAAAGATTATTTCCTTCATTAAATCATTGATCTTCAGTAACCACTTTATCCTAATAAGGGTCACATTGTTTTAAAGTACAGGAATGTATTGACCTCTAATGGGATGGTCAATCTGGCAGAGGCAATTTGCAGAACTCCTGAAAACAATGCACATGACCTGCCCCATTACAAATCTCTGATGTTTACAAGGTCTCGCTGGTGTTTGCAAGATTTTTGCAAACACCAAAAATTGTTGGCCAGTGCCAAAGATCTCCAAAAAAAAAATAAAAAATGGTGGTCACTATTATTATAATTTTTTTAATAAACATGGACCAGAGTTTTTGTTTAAAGTCACAGCTCTACAGTGGAATCAGCGTATGAATTCAATGTACTTCAGTGAAGGCAGCTTCCTTAAAGCGACCTTGCCACAAACATAGGAGTCTAATTCTATCAAGGATCTGTTTAATGTGTGACTGCAAAAGCACTAACAAGATTTACCAGTGAATTTAGTCAGTGGTTACAGTGTTACAGTTGGTGGAACAGCAAAAGCTCAGTTTGCAGATTGAGCTCAGACTAAGTTTGCTAGTCAACCTACGTCCACATCCTCACCCCTATGCTCACGAGCCATGGGTACTGACCAAAATAATCAGGTCATGAAAACAGGTGTGCAGAAAAACATTTCCTCTCTGGGGTTGTTGGGATTAATCTTTGTGGCATGGTGTGGAGTTTGACAGTGAAGGAGAACCATCAGAGCCGAGACCCTGCTCATCCTATTTTAACAGACTTAAAGGTGGGGCACCTTATAAGGATACACACAGATCATTCAAACAGTGTCGGAAATTGTAGTTATTGGCTGACAAAGCCCCCTGCGTAGAATCAGAACCAGATTTCTTAGAAATGCCTGGAGATATCTCAGGGTGGGCTGGAATTTGGTGATAGACAGGGAGGTCCGGACTGAATGAATTAAATATTTAATGCCTGTTCATTTGATCCAGTACCACAGAAATGTGTTATATTTTATTATCACATATTATCATACATATTACAACAGCTGAAACCGTATTCCTTCGCCAATAAACTTGATTCTGATTACATCTCTTTCATGTAAATGTGATTTCTGCAACTGTGTCTGTCAGTCATTGGATTTATATTTGGTAGTTTGATAGAATCTTCGCATTCAACCTTTTTCCCTAATGTCGCTATTTTAATAAACATAACTTCTAAGTTAGAGAACTGATCTACTCTATCTGCTCATGTTTAAAAGGAAGCACTACTCTGATTCTGTGCCACACCTGTAATTCCGAATATATTGTCTCTAAATGCAGTTGAAAAAAAAGTAAGAAAAACTCACACTGGCATTGTTTCAATCAATAATGAAAACACATTGGTGCACATTAGACTAGGTTTTGCTTGAGAAAGGAAAATTTGCTGAAGAAAAACGGATGGTCCTTATGCCAGCCAGACCACACAGTTAGAAGTCATTGCCTCAACTGTCCTTGGAAATTCCAGAGCTGCAATCAACCTTTCCATCAGCAGCAAGCGACCCACCACTGCCTCACACCAGCGCACACTTTGAAGATGGAGCCGTAGCAATTAGGAACCGAACACTGACAATTTGCACCACTCCTCGGCCAGATTCATCATCTTTGTAAGGTCTTAAACTTCACCTTTACTGGAAAAATGGAAAAGAAATATAATAGCAATTGCAGATGGCAGTTCTATGGATGAGCAAAAAAGACACACTGCCTAATAACTTGAGCCCTGGCTGATTCAAATGGCCAAATCACTCATGACTGGATTACAAATGTGTTTAAGCAAAGTTTCCGAAGTACCACAAGAGGGCACCACCTCAAAGGAAGTACAAAAACCGATGACTTGCAAGCAAATTATTATTTAGATGATTACATCCTTTATGCATGTTGAAATCTTTTGTATGCTGTATTTCGGAAACTCAATACTTAAGAACATTTGAGAATGATCAGAAGATGATTCATGATTTCCAAACAAATGTCTTGGGAAATTCCAAGATTGCAAAATTGAATCTGAACTTCACAGGAGTCAGATAATGTTAGTGAATGAAAACACTAGTAAACTGGAGCTCATGAAAGAAAAAAAACGTGTGCCAACTTGAAAGAGACAAGGAAACAGTTGAAAGTCATTCCTTTGCGTGGAAATGCTTGGAATTGGCATTAGCATAATCTTATTTATTGTGAAAATACTAATTAAGCTGTACAGATGATTACAAATGTGCAAGCTTGATCATTCCGAATAGTAAGAGATCTGCAAAAAAAAAAACTCATCGTAAAGCCATATTCCGATTCATACTCCTGAGCTATGTCATGAGAAGGAAAGGGAACACAAAAGACTTAAAAGCAGTCCTGTCGTTGCCTGAGCAGTATTGCGTTTCTTGCTCTGACAGTGCATTTCTTTTCGGGTATTATGATAGCTCTGGGTTCAGACTGACCCCTCTCCATCTCCAGCCTCCATTCAGTGGACAGTAGCTGGAGGGGAAGACCATCACAGAAATCTCCAGCTCTAGAGATTTGATACGGGCCCAAATCCCTGCGTCGTCCTCGGTAAAGTGTGCTCTCATGTGAAGGTGGCTGTTTTCATTATGGATGAGCTCAAATCAGGCGCACAGCAGGGTCACGCACGGTTGCAGGTCATATCTGATGTGTAGGTGAATAGTAAATGGCAATGAATCTTAAATCAAGTTGTTTTGTCAAAAATGTGTTTGATCGATTCCAGCCGCTAGGGAATATATTTTTTGTCATAAAACTGAAACTAGAGCCTTTTGCCATGGAACAAAAAAAAAGCTGCGTTGTCATAGTGATTTTGATTAATCTAACTTCATAAATTATATATTTTTCTATTTTATTTTTAACACCACCTTCCAAGTTAGAATCTAGCCTCGGGACACTGCTTAGAAAACAAAGATTGAATAACTTGTCTCACTCGACACTTTACTCACTTCAATTTGCACATATTTAATTTCCTCCTGCAAAACCTTTTTTCTGCCTTTCTGTAAAAAGGGAAATGTATGGACCTACGCCAAATAACTTATGGGGACCCTGTCATGCCTAATCCCACTCACCTCATAGAGAGGGATCCTGTTTTGTTTGACTGCACATTTCTTCCTTTTGAGTGCTTCTCCTCAATCTTGCCAGCATTTCTATTGAAGCACTGAGCTGCACAATGTTGATTTAAGAGTAGCTCAGATAAACTAAGGTTCAAGATAAAAAACAACAACGATAAAGCAAGTTTCCGCTTTGAGTTTGAAAAGAACTTGGTTATCTATAGAGTTTTTCCCGTCTAACTAAACACGATTCCACAAAGCTCTGTCTGTGCTGTCTGGGTCTATATCCTCTTCTTTCTTCTAAAGAGCACCATATTCATAATCGGACACACGCACTGCACCGAAGCAAAGAAAATACAGGAAGCGTTGGTTGCATTACGAGTGAATGCATTTCTATTTGAACAAGTGAGTGATTACTGTGTTTGTACGTGGCTTGGCGACAGACACACCTGCAAACAATAATGACTACAATGCTCTCTTACATTCGCAGGTCTGAAGGAACGGAGGAAATATGTGTTATGACATCCCCAAGCCCACATAGAAACACAAAACTTCCGCAGCTCAGAATCTCAATGGGCCACGGGCTATAAATATCACATTAGGGGTCAAAAGGGTCACCTATATCATTTCCATAAGTGCCGAAAAGACCATTTCGTACGGTATGGCATGTAACAACAAAACAGGAGCACCCACACCTCTGAAAAGTATACAGTTCATGCTTTTACATGGATGTCAAAACAAGCCTGCAATGCAGACTCAACAACTGGGATGAACAGACAAGCAGAGGTCAGAGGGTAAAAAAGAGGATGTCCGATGGGAATTACTTTCTGTAATGTGCGAGAGTCAAAAACAGAGAGATTTGTTACACGTGGCCAATGTAATTCTTCATACAGGGTGAACTAATAGGCTAAGAACTCATTATGTTAAGAAGCTGTTCAGTAATCGACCACAAAATTAAAAGCAGTATAGTAAAGTCCTCTTTTGGCAAATTAAACTACTAGATATATGGACTACATAAAATACACAAAATCTACAACACAACAGCGCATATTATTATGTGGAAAATAAAATCGACAACTGATTGATGCAAAGTGAAGTTTCTATTGCTACCCTGAAGATTATTGTTCAATTAACAATTATGGTTAATTTTTCTAATATAAAACAGAAATTTGCCAACAATTACAATTTTTTTTGGCAATTGGCAGACAGCCTTAACCAGAGCAACTTACAAATATCTCATCTCAACTGAGTAGTTAAAAGATAAGGGCCTTGTTTAAGGGCCCAGCATGGTGTTGCTGGGATTTGAACTCACAACTTCAGAAGTCCAACATCCAAAACAATATACTTTTTATTTACTTATAGTTGGAGTTACATTTAATTGTATGTAACGTCTGAAAATCATGTTCGTTACAATTATCACTTACATTATAGCAGCTACAGTCATGTGCTCACCATGTTAGTCTTCAGAAGCAGAAGAGTAGTTCAGAAGCAAAGCACCTTGTCGTATTATTGACACTTTGCTGGTAAAGCTTTACTGACTGACTGTTAAAGACTGTTTAACGGTGCCAACACTGTAGACTCCTTCCAAAGATGGTAAATAAACATTTACCAAAGATTCTGTCCATGAAATAACTCCCTATGTAGGTTTTTACTAGAGAACAACTATTTAAACTGCTGTTATAAAAAACTGAGCCATCAAGTGGCATGCACTTGACTTTTTCAATGAGTTTTTTCTGAATGTTTTACTATTCGTTTTTTATCATTAACTTTAATTCAGGGGTCACCAACGTGGTGCCCGCAGGCACCAGGTAGCCCGCAAGGACCACATGAGTAGCCCGCGGGACTTTTCTAAAAAAATAGCTGTTTCCTACTTTGTTAAATCATTGTTGATAATTATTATGAAAAATCATTAACATGATCAGTGTCTTCACATAGATGAATATCATTAATTATTAATAATAACATATAATAAAAGGTAAATTGAGCAAATTTGTTATTTCAGATCAAACTGAAAACTGTGTATCAAACTGGTAGCCCTTCACATTAATCGGTACCCAAGAAGTAGCTCTCAGTTTCCAAAAGGTTGGTGACCCCTGCTTTAATTCATGTATTGCTGTAAAGTTTAATTCACAGTGACTGCAAAAAAGATACCTAATATATGGAGGGTTGTGAATGGTGTGATATGAAGTTTTCTGCAAGAAGTGTCCCATTTCTCTATAACCTGACAAAACTGGAGAGAAAAATGATTATTTTAAACTGTTACATAGCAAGTGATCATAGATAATAACTAACAACTAACTATTACCTGAAAATGAATCTATCATTCTTTAATAAATAAAAAATATATCATATTTGATAAGAGAAATAACATATTTTGGGAGATTATTATATCTCTCTCTTTTTGACTTTATGTGAATCCTGGTGGATTTGCAGACTCTCTCTGCTCTCTCCTGACCTTTTGTCATTTAAGTGTCAGGCAAAAATCCCTTCAGAAGATCTAAATGTACGTGTCACATTGAAATGCTGAAACTCTTAATTCAATGCTGACCAAGTAGTGGACACGCAACCCATCAGACTGGGTGGTCCCTACAAATTCAAACCAAGTGTTCCCTGAATACAGGCTTATGGACCAAACACATCACAATCAGTTCTTTTTACCGATTTACTGTTTACAAATCAATTGGGAGGACCCGGACCTGTCTTCCATAATAACACACCATTTGTTTATCAGAATCTTGTCTCATGTTGAGTCTCAGCACAAGTATTCATGAAAGTTGCTTGATGAGCATCAATGGTTTTTGTGTAATCTGTCAAATCAAAGCTGGGTAAACAGCAGCTCAGTGAGTAACGTTTTTCCCCACAGACTCACATTTGCACATGCCAGTGCACATCTGGAGCTCTGCAGGCATTAAAAAAAAAAAAAAAAAGATCACGCGCAACATGCAGCATGAGTTGCCACGGATTTCTGTGACCTCCTGTGGCTTTTTTTCCTTTAACACCAGGTTAACACATCAGGGAACGGGAGGCTGATTTTGGGACTGTCAGCATGGATATATCAACCTCAAACAGGGCAAACAAGGAGGTTTATCTAGCTTTTCCAACTGATGGAAAACAAATGTTCAACAAGTAGGCACGAATACAAAAGTAGGAATATGCTGGGGAATAAAGGATATCCACTGGGACTTAAACCAAATATTACAGCAAATTTGAAAGTTAGAGGCAATGCTTCATCTGAAACTATAAAGAGAAAAACACAAATTAGCCTGTTGTATGCTTTTGCTTGTTTTCTAAATGAGCCGTTCTTTATTCTTTTAGGTATTTTGTTTCTCTTTTTAAAAGAAAATACAGATTTATATTTAAACCCAAAGCTCACTGGTGGGTCTGGAATACTACACAACACCCCCACTCTTAATTTCATTGTAGTTACTAAATAATTTTTTGTTCAAAACAATAAAATAAAAAAAAAAAAGGAACTTTTAAAAACATGAAAAGTTTTTGATTAAACTGTTTTGGAGAATGGTCACTGTTGGCCAATAACCTGAATTTAGCTTTTTGCTTAGACCTTATTTTTCTCATTTTTCATTTGTTCTGGAAACTTGTTCAATGTAATTTTATTTTATTTGTGTTTATACAGTAGATATCATAGAGCATTTTAGAAATATGTGGATCCAACAGAAGTTATTCTCTTAATTACTGTTTTGATGATGGAGGAAAGCGCTGTGTAAGATTTCTCTCCAAAATCTCCTACGGATATTTACTTCCACTAAGATTTAGATTAAAAAGAACAAAACAAAAAAACAATATGATTTATACCATTTACATTAAATAATTCAGTGATCCATTTAAAAGTTATAATCAGGTATGATTTAATAGGATTGATCAGACAAAAGGAATGAAGGTTAGGTTTAGATCTCAGCTCCTAAAATGCTAAAGAGTTTTGTTTCACTCTCCCATTTCTAGCGATGTTTAATGTGATAAAAAAACCTCTAAATCCAACTCTAATATAGCAGAAACAGTAAATGTTGAACTCAAGGTTCCAGAATGCAATGCTGCTATGTGATACATCTCCAGACTTAGAGCAGAGATTGGGTTTGTCTAGTTAGTGATCTACAAGTTGACATTAGTGACTAGAATGACTAGAACATTGAAGGTTTGGAACCATATATGTTTGAACAGGAAGTTAAATGGAATTGTGGGTAATGTAGGAAAGGGGTTATAAAAGGGAAATATAACAGCATTTTAATTAAATAAAAATCTTTTCTTAATCCATGTTATGATGATAATTATGCACAATGTTCAAGGTGGATTTTCCTTCAATTTGTCACGGTTTTGTAAATATAAAAAAACTTTTTTTTTTATATGTACTGTATGTTGTACTGTAGTTAATATATCTGAAGCATTTGTAAAATGGCCCATAGACTGACATTACAGATGGTGTCTACTTCGGATGTCTTAGAGATGTACATATGTATACAGTAGACTGTGTAAGCATACCCGTGAGAATACACTGGCAAACACAAAATACATCACATTCCTGAGAAAACACCCCACTTTCCAAGTGTCCAATTTCACAACCTGCCACTTACCGGTGAATCAGAAACTCTAAAAGAACGGCATTTTCAAGTCACCCATCCCCCTCTTACCCCCCTTATTCACTCTCTCATTTTTTTTAAAGGACTGGTGGCTAATCTGCTCTCAGGTTCAGGATTCCTCCACTGTGCCCTTTGAGGAGAAGGAGGCAGAGTAAACACCAGAGCTCTCAGTAAGGGGATTAGAGTGCCCATATATCATCGTGACAACCCTTTTCAGCGAGTAAAGAGTCACCAGGACCCTGAGCTATAAGAGCTATAAGGATCTGGTGACGTTTTCTGTCACCACTGGAATCATTGATCAGGTGGAAAAAAAAAAAAGGAATCATCAAACTCTCTGATCAGGTGCTGTGAATTTGTAGCACTGGATGTGCTATCGTGCATTTGTTGGCAGCTCTTTCTTTTTCAGTTGCACGCATGAATGGCTATAGCTTGTGGTCAGTAGATTTTATAGATCTTAAATACATTTACAGAAGGCACTGGCATATCGAGGGTAAATGATTGAAGATAAAGACCAAAAAAAAAAAAGAACAGAAGCCAAAGTATTGAGGGTTAGTATTCTCATTCAAAGCTTTTTTTCTAGTTCCATGACAGTCCTGCGATTTGCTAAACACTACACGCATATTAGTGTAGGCATGAAGTTCTAAAAATATACAGGAATCAAACTTCTGACATAGAAGTTGCCAGCAAACTAAGTCACAGACAAGATTTGTAAATAATTTCTCATGAAACTCAAGCACTTTTATGGTAGACATTCAGCAGTTTTTTTTCCAATATAATTTAGATAAATGCCGAAGCTTAACAGACTCCCAAGTCATGAGAAAATTTCAAGAAAGCAAAAACAGCTAAGTTACCATATTTTCTTTTCAATACTCAGACATGAAATAACACATTTTTAAGCTGTAAATGTCAAGATGCCTTCCAATGTGCTTCTGGAAATCTTTTTGTGCTCTTGCTCTGAACATGACCTGTACTTTTCTTTTTCTTTCTTTTCTTTTTTTGTTTTTTTTCAGGAGCCAGTTTAATTGCCAGCCAGATGTAATAGCATAATTGTAGCTAATATCTGAGGACATGCTTCATATCCACTGCTAAGTCAATATAAAATATTTAAAGGTTGAAACACTGAGGCCAACATACACCATCAATAAATGAAATCATCAAAAAATATCAAACTATTAATGATTTTTCTTCTTTTACCAAACATCAAGTCCAATTATAAAGCGACGATCTATTTATTTATCAATAATCCAGCATGTTTTAAAGCATTTTTACTTGTGGACTTTCAAGCATCTGTATGAACCTTGCTGAGGAAATCATGTTAATGAAGCATGGAAATAATTAAACACTCCATCATTTAGAAAATACAACAAATACCTACCTAGGAAAAATGATAGATGACTAAAGCTTTGAATATATTATACAGAACTAAGAAAATAAAACAAGGAAGCAAGAAAACAATGAGAAAGCTGTCACTAATAAAACGTAAAGATTGCTCAAATATTTCTGGTAAATACTTTTATTAAATGCATATATATGGAACACAGAGGGGCATCTAGCAAACTGGCGAGCATCCTACGTAAACATTCTGGGGGGGGAAAACACTGTAGATTCTTTTGTAGCAGTTCTCAAGAAATATTACTCGACTGTTTCCCTGCATGCCATGTTATACTCCTCATCCTTCTAGTGATCGCTTCGGAGCACGGTTTATAAAACGCAGACACCAGTTTGCAAATAAAAAGTGGCACAAAAAAATACAAACAGGATAGAGAGGCACGAAACTATGATTGAGAAACATCTGGGAATCATCACGCTCATTATTACAGGCCCTGCATGAAGGATTTACACTTCCACGGTTAGCATGCGATGATGAGTGTTCCATCGGGCCGAGCGCACGTCATCTCTGTCCACTCCCTTATTCGAGATCGCAGCTGGATGCAGGAAAATGCGATAGTGCTCCAAAGGAGAGGAACTCGCATTGGGAAGAACATCGCTCAAGACTCCCTTAGACAAATGGAGGGTGGAGGTTTTTTTTTTAAATTACGCCACACCATGACGTCACATGTAGTGAGCGCTCCGTCTTCCACGGCCTTACATCCTGGTCAGCTCGCTTTCCTAACACCTAACTAATCATGAACAGCTCCTTACTGCTTCCAGAGCCAGGGCGAAGTGATACAGCCTTCCCCATACGCAACAGGGCAATCGAATCATACCCAACAAGCATCCTGATAGCATTAGAGCTCATTCTTAAAATGATTTCATGTGCAGGGACTATAAATGTGACACAGAAAGCAGTTCATAGAAGTATTTAACTATGAAGGGGAGTTATGCAGCCTGAAATGAAGCATTCCAGCTGTAAAACTTCAGCTGCCTGAGTTACAGTTATCCAAAAATGATTGCTTTCAAAAAAGCTAATTTCTCTTATACCACAGCAATTTTCCAACTTTATTGTGCATTAAAGAACAACAATATATCACAGAATGCCCACAAAACAATTTGTTCTGGTCATCACTTGTATTACAGCAGCTATAAAAAGTAGTTCCCTCAACAGCCTCTCTAATTTTCTTTTCCCTGGAAATACATGCTACAAAATATGCATCTTGTCGTGTCATCAAAATGTTTGTCATAAAATGTAATGTTACAGCTGTTACAAAGCACTGACAGTGAAGACTTCCTCTGAAAAATTCTCCTCAGAAACTTCAGCAAATCGACGTTTTAACATGTTTTAGTGGACCACACCAAGCATGTGTCTTTGTTCTGTATGTAATACGGAATCTATAATGTGGTAGAATCAATACATTAACATAACCTGAGGTTTACCTTTCAGCCAGCACAAACGCCTTTAAATTCAAGAATCCAAAGCACTGTTTAAATGTCCAACATGAATTATTATTCATGTTTATAATCCAGGGACTATTTTCCTTGTGAATAACTTGAGCACATTTTTAAACAACAAGCAATTCATAAAATTCGGCCTACCTTGGAGTAAATAATCTGCACACAGTAGAGTAAAATATTCCTCTCTTTGGCCTTCATCGAGAGATCCATGATGGGCACTGGTTCATCATTTTTTTGGATATCCCATGCCTCATTTGACAAACATAAATTAACCTACAAACACAGAGCAGATAAGCCTTAAAAGCAGGGTTACGATGCCATGCATATTTAATTTTTCTAGAATAACAAGCACCAAAACCAACATTATTTAAACACACTCAGTATCTCGTGATTGAACAATGCGAAATGGAAAACAACCATGTGTTAATGCGCATTGCCACCAACGCAGAACACAAATACGTGGTTGCTGTGTCTAGACCATAATCCATCTTCCAAGAGAAGCCATTTCAGCATGTACAGCAGTATCCTCCTCCTTTTCAGAAACCCGGGTGCTCGTGTAAACAGCAGAACCACTTCAAAGACGGCAATTAAAATGCTCAGTAAAGTTTCCACTGCACCCATTTGCGAACTAAAAGTGCGCCGTTGACACGGGACTCTGCATACTGGGACTAAACTTCTGTTGTATTTTCCATGGTCTCGCTTCATTGTTCGCCGTGTCTCTTAAAAAATCTGGATTCTCTTCGTAAAACGTCAGATTTTATGAAGGACTAGAAATCATCTGCATTCAATCTTATGAGCAATGAGTAACCGAGAAACCCCGAATGACACTACAGGCAAAGAAATATGGTTGTTTACTAGAGTAGCTTTTTATAACTACCATGAAAATATTTCACATTCATGCCCTTTGGCTTTGCAAAAAAAAAAGTAATCATGTCTAACAGCAATCACTATGCAACAATCCACAAACAATGTTGGATCACCACCCTGACTAAAGCTATTTATCTTCTAGGTGGATTACAGACGAACTAGGATTGCAATTCAAATTAAATATTGAGAAAACAGGATATTACAATCCCACAAGTCACAGTAAAGGGTACAGAAACTTTCCCAGTGTCCTGTCATACATTTCCTCCAGTCAGGGTGTCAAAGGTCAATTGGCTGGTCAAATTGCCAACAGTCATATGACCTATGTCTGAAATGAAACCTTTTAAAAAGCTCTACTCGTGACAAGCAGGTGCGATCCCTGTGCAAATAGACTAAAGAGTTGTTGTACACACACACACACACACACACACACACACACACACACACACACACACACACACACATTCCCTAAACCTTAGATCTACTGGCATTGTGCCTCACAGTCACATTCAAATGGTTGGTGTGTTTTCAAGACACGTTTAACTGGCCTTTCACAAATCACAGCGGGGATTTAATTACGTTTCAAGGAGATGACGTTTCCAAAGATTGAGACAGATTTGTTTTGAGGTAGACGTGCTGGAAAAGGACCAGGCTGCAAACTGGCCAGGGTTTTTTTCCAGCTCCTGTTTCTGCCATCTGGCTACAAAGGTGACAAAAAAATAACTCGAGAAGAAGTTACCCTGACCTCCTGTTCTTCTACATTATGCTTCTGGCAAAAAATCCAACAAACGATCTGGAACATGATTTAAAGCATTGAGAATTCAATTGATGCCATTTGACTTCATTTAATACAATGACACACCATAACTTTAGTACATACACTATGTTGGAAAACATTTTGGGACACCTGACATTTCCAGCCATATGTGGTTCTATTATAACCACAAACTTGGAGACACACCATTGTATAGGATCTCTCTGTAGGTGGTAGCTTTAAATTTTCCTTCAAACCAATGACACTGCCCCTGTGCACAAAGCTAGTTCTAGGAAAATATTGTTTACATGGGTTATAGTGGAAGATCTTGACTGGCCTGTTATAAAACTCTGACCTCAACCCTAATGAACAACTAATGAACCTTACCTTTCATCAGTATCTGACTGTACGAACACCCTTGTGGTTGAATGAGCAAAATCTCCACAAGCACACTTCAAAATCTAGTGGAACATCTTCTCAGACGAGTGAAGGTCATCATAACAGCAAATGGAAAATACATTTTTGAAAGCAGACAATTCTTATGGTCAGGTGTCCACATACTTTTTTCCATATGGTTTAGTTATAAGGAGTTAAATCCAATAATCAAAATACTACACGTCATAATTCTGCATGTATTCATTCTACATTAATAAAATATATAAGGTCTAAATAAATACCTCAAAAAATTCAGCATCTATAAAATACCATCGACTGAGTTTATAGATACTTACACATACAATAACAACAGGATACAAAAGGGCATGTTGTGTCTCCTCAAAAACCGTCACCATCTCCTCAATTTTAGATAAACTTGCACTGCTGGTCTGCAAAAAAATAAAAAATAAATCGATGTATTTATATTAAAATAAGCCCCATTATGATTAATTTACTTAAACAGCAGGTTTAGTTGCTGTATATTAAATATATAATGAAAGTTTGTCTTCCGAACAATACAGTGCAATAATTCAGTACAGCTATCTGGATGAAGTTCCTGGTCTTTCGCAGCAGTTCATTATTTTTCTTTGTGCATGGAATAACATCCACTGCCTGCAAAACACAAAAGGATAAGCATTCCATTAGCATTAACCCTTACCTGGATGTCACAAACACGTGAACACAACACATTTCTTACATTGTATCTCAATAGAAACACACAGAGATTAAATAAATAACTCTAAGTTGTAACGGTGACAAGGAGAAAAAATGTTAGATATGAAATGCTTATGAAAAACACATGTGGACACTTATACACACTTGAAATATAACTAATTACAGTTTGAAGCAGAAAAGCATCTCGATCTGCCCCGTGTGTTTCGATGTTCTGACTTGATCTAAACCATGTTAGACATGCAATCCTCCTTAATTATGGATTGGTCACGGGCTGTTACACCATAGCACTTACACCACAAACATGTGAAGAATGTATGGTAGGAATGCTATTTAACCTTCCCTAGATAATGCATGCATTGAATGTATTGAAGACTTATAAGGATACATTTCTGACTGATTGGTTTCTGACTGAAGGCTGATTACAATAGCATGTTAGGGAAAATATCTGCTAGCTCTGATAAAAAAAAATAAAAAAAATCTTGGATTGTAAATGAATTTAAAAGAATATGCCACTGTTTTATCACTCAATCTCTACCATCTACCACATCTGTACCATATCACAGATGTTCATTGACTATTATTTTGACATACTACACTGTATTTGGAAAAGAAAAGAAGACCCACTGACAGAGAAGCTCACTTAAAATAAAAGTCTAAGAGCAGATGGTAACATTTAAAATAATAATTCTATATAATGTTCATCCAAAAGCAATTTAGCATGCGATGATCTATAAATGGTTTATTAGTAAGAAGTGTCACTGATAAATAATAGAAAGTTGACATCATTGGCAAATTGCTGTAGAATAAAATAAATCAAAAAATTGTTTATATATATAATTAATCGAATACAGTGTGCTAAGAGTTACGTGGCTTTTTCTATCGTGCCACAACAGTCCGTTGTTGATTGTTCTCCTATACTGTACTGGCATATCCTGTCCTGTGTAATTCCTTACATAGCTTGCTAATATGATACTATGACCGCATCTCTTTCCTGTCCTTTATTGCAAAACTCATATTGGCAGAGCAAATTAATCCCAGAGCCAAGCTGCACCACCTGCCCTTGGAGAACCGGATCCTTTCACGGACATCTTGTTCTAAAGAAACACTATCACGTAATGTGGATTAAAATTGCGGCTGGCTTTTAAGAGAAATCCACTTCCTTTTCCACCATTTCCTCCACTGCTTTTATCTGCTTGGAGTCCTGTGGACCACATCAAGGAACCCGGGGACACAGAGGACACGAAACTCCAAACCACCACCTGAGGAGTGACCCGGTTCTGCTGCCAAGCCGTTATTAGACACCAAGATCTGTGCTGTATGCACTGTCACGAAAAGGAGGATGTGCACTTGGTTCTAATGATTTCGAACTTGGGATGATTCCAAAGGAGGATTGACTTTCATATAACTTGAAGGTATGGAGCCATGATGATGATGCCCAGATTTTTCCCTGCCTTGTAAGCATCTGCTGTTAAAGGCAAAGTTAAACAAATCATAACACACTCTTTGCCCAGACCGTGAAACAGGAGAATTGTTTATACTCAGGATGTGAAAATAACCTTGAATTATTTGGTTAATATTATTTGTGTGGCAGCCTGAGAGCACCTCTCCATGAAGATCTGAAAATTACAAGCTTTCCTGAAGTAAAAAATAATCCTCTATCATATCTTATTTGCAAAGCAGTGTTCTAGAATGAATGTATAATCCATTAAGGCAACATTTAGTACATTTGCATCTAATTTCATTATTTACATAATTCTTTCCTGGGCAAACAGTAACCCAAAATAATTACCCTGTCTGAAGAACAAATCATTGGTCAGGAAATGAACAAAAATGAAACAAATGCTCAAATCTTTATAATGAATTAAATGATTGATGAAAAATTCATCTCAATATTTGTTGAACACATGCCCAATGTTCCTATAATTCTTCCCAAAATTGTTGCAACAGTTCATCGACTTTCTGAAACTCAACATTAAAAGCAACAACGTCGACTCTGCTTTCTGTATAAAAAGCTGTCTGCAAGTTTACTCGCGAAAGTTAACAGTTTAAAGAAAATTAAAAAGGGATCCCACCAAAAATTCTCTCATACTTTACCATTTTGGGTTTGGCCCATTTCTTCTGCCCAGGCATGTAGAATACAATAATAATAATAATAATAATAATAAGTACAACCATGCAAACTATGCCCTTTATCTTTATAGCCTCCAGCCACCTTTAAATAAAATCATCTGCTTATCTACATAATGATCTTTGCTGAAAGACTAGTGAAGTTAATAAGCACATTTTTGTTGGATATTGAAGTCCAACTGTCAGAATGACACATGATTTTTCACCACATAACCACGCACTACGGTGGAAAAAAATGCTCAGATTCAATTGCAGGTGAATAGAAGATTACGGAAATACAATCGCTTTGAATGACTGGTGTACATTATGAACAAACAGGGTGGGAAAAAAATGTTTTAATTTCAGGTCGCCTAGAGCAGATGGATTTCGCAGGAAGTCTGTGAAAAGCACAGCTTGTAGTACAATGTTGAGCACCTCGGATGGCTCCAGGATTAAAGCCCAACAAATAGGAGGGGGTGTTGATTGACTAACATGTCAGTGTATCCGTTTCAGGTGATGCAATTACGGCTTTGTGTATACCGGTGTGGATTTGTAGCGAGACTGTGGGAATGAGACCGGAGTTCTGAGCGTGTGTTTTGGGTGTGTGGGTGTTTTGGGGAGGGGGATTCCATGCATTATACATTAGCCTTGGAACATCTGACACACCGAGGCCACCCAGGCAGATGCTACTTTTGCTGAGCAGGGAGATGAGGTCATATAGACATTATGATCAAAATCACTGTACCCTGACGTATTACAAAATCATTCTCATTACCATATGGTGCAATTCCAGGTTTTTCTGGAGCCTGCTGGAAAGCTCGACAGCTTCTGCCATGACTCCTGAGATGAGGCATGCTGACAGCGAGAGAGTCTCTGGAAATGGGGAAATGGCACAAATGTTAAGCTGGAATAATACAAAACAGAAAAGTGCTTCACTCAGAATTGATGCACCTGTGAAAAAGCGAAATTCTACCGAAATATCTATTTCTGTTTTGTTAACCCATTGAACCTTTGCTAATGTTAAATACTTTAATCATTTTATTCAAAAATACCAGTGAATTAACTGCATTGATTGAACTGTATAAAGCAAGCAATCAAGGATTATGCCGCAAATAAACGTTTAGAGGGTCAAGTAATAAAAGCCAGCAAGCATTACTTGTGGTCGAAATACCGCCCACATATCAAAGGGTCAGAGTTTAGTCTGTAGATAATCAGACACAGGATTCGGAAGGACTTAAGCGCCACCGACTATTTCAATCTTTCACTTCAACGCAAACGTAATGTAATCGCATGCAGATTTTATATGCCGTAACGTAATCGTTTTCAATCTTGAAAAAATTCAAATGCAGTCTCAGATCCAACATCATGAAGGCTGACCTGAGAAAGCAGTTAAACTGAGAGCTGAAAGTGAAGCTCTCTGGGGAAGGGTCTTAAAGCATTTTTCTGTTATTTTTCCACTCTAAACCAATTTTGGCATTAAGTTACAAGGCTGCCCTCCAAGCGCAGAGTAATGCCTGGGCAGAAGAGCCAGAGGGGCAGGCTGACAGCATGGAAATTTCCCTTTAAGCATTGATCCAACGCCATCACGTAAATATGCACACAAATCAAACTATCACAGAAAAGTGATAAAACACAGCACCTTCTAAACCTGAGGTCAAACGTGTTACTGACATTTTCCAGAGACATGATTCTGGCTTGCTGAGAAATAAACTACAGTAGTCTAAACACACTGATTTTGGTCATGGCTTGATTGTTGAAGCGATCACAAAAAAACAAATACCTTTAATAATTGACTCTGCTGCAGCCAAATCTCTTTTGTACGTCACCTGAAAAGGAGCAAAACCAATTTACAAAAAAAATAAATAAAAATGAAAAGAATGCGCAAAATCCACTAAACGTTGACCGGCTGAATAAATGTGATGTGCATTAAATTCCAGTAAACTGAAGGCCTCGTCTCTTACTTTCCACAGTGTCGGTGGTCCCTCAATAAGCTTGGCACTGGTGCCGCTGTACTGCAGGGCCAAATGCAGACACTCGGTGCCAAACTCAAAGTCAGACCGCTGCACTGAGAAGAGAGACAAAGCAAGAACAGCTCCATGTGTTTGTGTTTAGGAAATAGTGAAATTATTTACTTATTTACCACGGATGACCGAGAAAGACCCAGAAGAGAAAGAAGGTAAACATGCATTCGGATTAAGAATCTGTTCAAAACAAAATGGAAAACATGGAAGGATAAACTCAAGACCAGAGTTACCACAAACATGTAGCATGCTAAACCATTCTGTGTCAATCACAGAGTTTTGTTTTGCTGCCTTTTGACCACATGTAATGAGATTTTTATTAAAATCAACTCACCCAAAGCCTTTTTCTTTTTCTTTTTTTTTTTAAGGCCAACTGGGACACCAGACAAACTCCTACAAATTTTGTTCACAGCTCTAAGATCACAGATATATCAGGGCTACCTGAGATCTTAAAAAGGCAATATGCAAAGCCATATTTTATCCTTGTCCATGTGTGTGTGTGTGTGTGTGTGTGTGTGTGTGTGTGTGTGTGTGTGTGTGTGTATAGAGAGAAAGAGATCAGTGATCTCACAAAACAGCCACCAGGTCCTGCAGTCATTTAACCCATAGCATTTTGGGCTTCTATAAGTATAACATACTGAGGGTTGGGTGTCTCTTTTGGCTCTATAATGGCTCCATCATTCTCAAAGGATGTCACACAGTGAATACATCATTCAAGCAGAAAGGAGCACTGTAAGGGCTTTGACACATGGCCCTTGGCCACATTTTAAAAATCTGTCACTGACTTTTTTCATTTCAAAGACAAACTGCAGTAACCTTGAGTAGCAAAAGATACAGAAAACTAAGTTTAAAAAAAAGCAAGCCTGGACTACTTCATGTCATGAGCATGAAGATATATAACCTTCAGTTTTAAAAGAAAAAAGCTATACATTCACCTTTCACTGTTGGGGATTAATGTGCAAAAAAAAAACGTCCCAGCAGTGATCATATGTCAGCATTATATCAGCCATGTACATACCTCAATAGCCTGACTATACCTCTTCACTATGTAAGGCATCTTGGGACTTTCATTCTCATTTATGAAGCAATATGACAATCAGTACTCAAGAAAAACCCACTTTCTCCATGCTTCTTATGAACACTATAAAACACATGTATAAAAAAAATCAAATATGTTTCAATTGAAAACCTGGTGACATGACTTGCTCTTTGATGCTGTTTATTCTACAACCTTTGAGAATTTTCTGTACTCTACAGTGCAGATATCTTATTTTTCACACTGTACAGAATTCACAGCAGATTCTTAGCATAGTCATCCAGTGTATAATGTTCCCGACTTACTGTATGCTTACTGTATGCCAGCAGTTGTACTGTACTGACATTATAAGGTACTGAAGAATTATAAAGATTTTATTAACAGTATTTGTTTTTTTCAGTAATGTTTTTTGTGCATTACATTAGTGTATATTAGTGTCAAAGGCGTATAAACCTCACTTTGTTGGACCTACGAACAAAACGGACTTGTTTAACAACTCGTTCATAAGTCTTAGTTCGTAATAATTAAGCAAACACTCCGGTTTCTACAACAATCATCTTACAATACAATGTATTGCAGTGGTTTTACACTAAAAAGCATTGGACACCTACTCCCGCTGGACCCCGGACGCACGGAACAAGATTTAATGGGATTTAAAATACTCATGTGTGTGCGGGTTGCAGGAGAATAAAATAATTCGCGGAACAAACGCAAAATGGTCTAAAAATTTTTTATAAATTACTAAAAACACAAACTTGTGTATCTACTGCAGAATAGTATGGAAGCGCATTGCATTCACAGAGGGAAAAAAAAAAAAATCACAGAAAGGATCTCATAATTATAACAATCTCATAAGTCGACATATCTCATAATTATGAGATCCTGTTCTCATAGTTATGACTCACTATCTCAATTATTAAATATTAAGTTATAATTATGAGATACTAAGTCATAATTATGAGATACTAAGTCATAATTATGAGATAGTAAGTCATAATTATGAGATAGTAAGTCATAATTATGAAATATAAAGTTATAATTATGAAATACTAAGTTATAATTATGAGATACTAAGTCATAATTATGAGATACTAAGTCATAATTATGAAAACAGGATCTCAATTATGAGATACTAAGTCATAATTATGAGATACTGAGTCATAATTATGAGATACTAAGTCATAATTATGAAAACAGGATCTCATAATTATGAGATACTAAGTCATAATTATGAGATACTAAGTCATAATTATGAGATACTAAGTCAGAATTATGATATATTGAGTCATAATTATGAAAAAAAGGATCTCATAATTATGAGATACTAAGTCAGAATTATGATATATTGAGTCATAATTATGAAAAAAAGGATCTCATAATTATGAGATACTAAGTCAGAATTATGAGATACTAAGTCATAATTATGAAAACAGGATCTCATAATTATGAGATACTAAGTCAGAATTATGAGATACTAAGTCATAATTATGAAAACAGGATCTCATAATTATGAGATACTAAGTCAGAATTATGAGATACTAAGTCAGAATTATGAGATACTAAGTCAGAATTATGAGATATTAAGTCATAATTATGAGATCCTTTCTGTGATTTTTTTTTCTCTTTGTGAATGCAATGCACTTGCGTAGAAAATCAACAATAGCAACTAAAATAAAATAAAACGATGTACAGGCACATGGTCGGAAGCGAAATCTCACGTGGTTCATGCGCGGTAACTACGAGTGCTACAGATATTATTTCATTATTTAAGAAACAAACAACACAACAAAACTGAGGCCTTTTTTATATAAAATATCGTTTCAGCTGATGAAAAGTTCCTTGTTCATGTCCATGTTCGTCGTTTGACACAAAAAATCCAACTCAAATAAAACAAAACATTTGTTAATTTTCCATTTCTTTTTCATTCATGTTTAAAAGTGAAGCGAGTGAAACTAAAAAGCAGAAGCGAGAAGAAGCAGTGAGTGCGGGAGCAGGACTGAAAAATCCGCCCCGTGCAGGTTTTTACTTGGAGGCACACAATTGTATAGGATGCATTTAGGTGCAGTAGCATAACATTTTTTTTTCATTTGCACGTAAACCTCTTCCTGCATAACAAAGCTCCTATGCACAAAGCGAGCTCCATGAACAGTTTACATGGGTTGGAGTGGAAGATCTTGAGTCACCTCCTATAGAGATTTGACTTCACCCCTATTAAACACATTTGGGATGAGTTGGAATGCTGACTGCTCTTCAGGCCTCCTCACCCTACACCAGTACCTGATTATTCTAGTGCTGAATTAGCACAAATCTCCACAACTACACTCCAAAGTCTAGTGAAACATCTTCCCAGAAGAATGGTGGTTATTATAACAACAAATGGGAATGTGGAATGGAATGTTTAAAAAAAAAAAAAAAAAAACAACAACAAAAAAAACACATGTGAAACTCATGCTCAGGAGTCCACAAATTTTTGTCCATATAGTGTATTATTTGTCATTACAATAGAAATTTGTTTAAATTGTATATTTTTCTTCTCAATAACATCTCATGTCAATATATTTTTGAGACATAGATGATTGTGGCTTTCACGTATCTCCTGCTTACTGTATATTTTTGTATTTCAGAAGGAAAAAATAATCATGAGAGGAAAATGACCAAACATGGCATCTCAAGACTTTCCTGAAAAATGTGTTATATAAGTAAAATGGCATTGATCTTGTAAACTATAATACAAGCCCTGCATTAAATCAGTAGCTGTGTTATGATGAAATGCTGCAAATGTGCACACTAGAGAAAAAGTAAGGCACCAACAACAGCGTCGTAATTTACATTGTCAATAGGCTGTTCTCCAAAGTGGCCAACTTGACGTCATGTCCAAGCTGAACACAACTCTGACACTCCCATGCTCCAGGATGACGACAGTACAGTGCGTAAAGCCAAATATATGAGCGAATATTTCAACAGGAATGATGAAACACCAGAACACTGACTTTACTGCAAGAAATACTGGACCTAAATCGTAAAGAATACTTGCAAAATTATTTGAAACAGATGGTAAAATATCAGAATGGAGACAGCAAATCGTATCTAAACGTCTGTTGGGTGAAAAAGTGGACTACAATTGCCCTAATCACAGGTTGACACTGAGTAGTCTAGTCTATGATGCCATGTGGACTTTTCATTGGTTTATCCTAGATTTTCTATACAAATATATTTATCAGTAAAATCTATAAATCACACAACAAATGTTTTGTGCCTTATATAATGATAATACGGGTCCCCGTGGTACTTGTGCATTATGGGACAGCTAAAATATCAACAAAAGTTCTAAAATGTGATTTGAGAGAGACGTTTTCTTACCCGCTGGTAGGCCTGATAGATGATATCATACAGAAATCCTTGGGGCATTTCACTGGCCTTGTACTTGGTTCGCTCCAGTGAGTGGTCCAGGAAGCCTTTAGAAGTGGTGGCGATCACCGTGGACACCAAAGGACGGATAGCTCCAGAAGCCTGTTGGAAAAGCAGCACTTCTTTATATTCATTATACAAATACTAACCCATTAAATAAACTCACTAGAAATCGCGATGGCTTCTAAAATATGAAACTGCACTTGAATTACTATTTGCTCCTTTTTACAGGAGATTCTCTTAGGAAGCAGCTTTTGAGGGGCAATTTAGAAATGTACAATTAAAAGTTTAAGCACAAGCACATCGCCTGTCTGTAAATAATGGCACCCCTAAGCCAAAAAGGAAGCACGCTGAGCTCCTTACAGTTCGCCCCATTGTACATGATCACCATTAAGTAGTGGGTAAGTAGTATGTTTTGTGTAATGTAATGCTGTTTAAGCTGGCACAGGCTTTCATGGATGTACTCATTCTGACATTCCTTTATAATCAGGACTAATGAAGAGATAATGAAGGCCATCTGGCAACAGCCTATGGAAAAAAAAAACAGACAACTTAAATCAGACAAGTGACAGCCTTACCAGCACTTCATGCTATAAAGCACACACTCAGCACCTCAGATAGCGTTGTGACCTGCAGTAATTACTCTTCTTTCTGAGATCGTTCTGGTCCGTTCTCGCTCACCTCATAAAAATGACACAACACCGATGGGGCCATGGTTTGTTTCAGAAAGTCAGCCGAAACATTAATCTCAATGTGCGTGTTCATGTATTACTGTTTTGGATTTGAGAGAAACCAGGACCAAAAAGGCCAGCATGCTTTTACCATTTTCGAAATGTTATGCTGTAAACAGGGGTCCATAATATGGCAAAAATAGTTGATCATATTACTTCCAGTTCTCTTCAATCGTTTTGAAGATGTCATCCGAAGTCCAGACATCCATTCCTTACTCAAATACGACAAACTTTTTTTCTTCTTTTACTTCACGTGTGGTCTCTGAATGATTTAGCATAAGACGCAAAAGAACTGAAAAAAAAATCTGAAAAGAAACACTCCATTGCTTTATGACCTAATGACCATCAGCCACATCTGAAGTGTATACGCGATTACCATGGACAATTATTTCGACACACTTCTCTAATCTGAGAAAAAGAACATTAAACAGTTCATAAAACCTGTTTATAATGGAAGCCTGGGGGCAGCTGTTGGGGCAGCCAAAAAACAGTTATGTGAAACGCAGATCGGATGCTTTCATAATTGAATTTTTTTTCATTGGTAAAATAAGTGCAACATAAACACAGTTTTCAGCCTAAAACCACAGGAAAGCTACTCCAGTGTTTGACATTATTTGGGGGTTTGATCCTGATTTTTCTCATTTTAAAAGCCGAATTGTTGATTTTCAATATGTTGTACGGTTATATTGTTAAAAACTGATGAACGATTAGACAAAATTCAAAAACAATTCGTCTCGGGTATAATACTGTTTGACTTTAATACTGATTTTTCTGGATAGCGCTTTTAACTATAATCATCGTCGCAAACCAGCTTTACAGAAATAGAATAAGGATATAAATTTTACATGAATAAATGAGCTCCTATATGTTTTATCCCTTTGATAAGATTCAATGTTAAAATTGCAATTGACTGTGATGTGTAACCATTAGTACAGTGAAGCATTAATGTGATTAGTGTACTGATAAACAGGTGAGTAAGAGAATAGTATATTTGGAGAGTTTAACACCTTTTGAAAGGCAATTTCTGTATATAATTCCATTTATGTATTTATTTATTTATATAAATGTTTTTTTAACATTAACTGACACAACTCAACAAATGCCCCAAGCCTTGTATGTATTGGGGTAATTGCGTATCAACTATAGAGTCATTAGATGGAGATTAAGGTTAATAATGCTGAAGTGAGCACTTCCATTCATAAGAATGAACACTGGTATGAGCTGGTTATATTAAATCTGATTTGCTGTCTACATTCAGTGACCTTATTTAATAGGACACCTGTAAATATGCTCATTTGAGAAATGCTTTTCTGTTCAACATGGCTGATATTCTCTTCTGCCCTTTTATATCAGATATGTACTTCTGCCCACAGAACTGCTGGCAGTCTACGTCTTCTTCTGTTTAATAACTAGGAAAATCCCCATGCACTTTTTATACCAACCATCTCATCCCAACAACCATGCCTGAGATGACTAATGTATAACGTGACCTGATTCTGCATAATCATATGCAAATGATTGGCAGATTGAAAGAGTGCCTGAATACACAGTTGTACAAATGTTCCTATAAAAGTAGCTGAGTAACAGTAGATGAGGTGCCACCTAGTTGAACATTTGTGCATGCTGAATGCTCTGACCCCTTGCTCTTTGGCTGCCAGGGTGATCTTGAGTAGAAAGTCTTCCTCTACGAACGGACGTACGGCATCGTGGATGATGACCACCTTTGGTCTTGGAATCACGGGACCCTCTGCACTTTTGCTGAACAGCTGAAGACCATTGAAGATGGATCTATGTCTCGTGGTTCCCCCTTCAACCACTTTTACCTTTGTATGATGAAACTGTTGTACGATGTGCAGCATCAGGTCATGGCTCTCCTTAGCAACTACAACAACAATGTAGTTGATCCATTGGATTCTGGTAGAAGAGAAGAAGGAAAAATGTCATGTTTAATGCGATTTAAAAACAAAACGCAGTTTCTTCGTGAAACTACTGTACAATGTATAAAAGGCAGCGATAAAGACCAAAAGACAATAGCAAGTACAAACTATATATGCAGACAATAATACCATAAAGTACACAGAAACGAAACATTTTACGATTCAGATAAATAGAAAATATATAGAAGGTTTAGTAGCAGTGCAGAGATGATGATGATATTCACTGTAAAAGGGGGAGGGTTTTAGAGGTATGCATCACCCCCTCCATGTGCTTTTGTTAAGTGCTAAAGATAGATAGATAGATTTTTGTATTCATCCCAATAGGAATTTTTTTAATTACAAAAGAGAGACATGGTACTCAAGTCAGTCACCTGACTTATCTGCCTGTGAGTCTAGAGATTAAGGAGAATCATAAGTACATGTATGTATTGTCATATGTACAGAAATCTGTCATATACATCATACAACAAAATAATCTAAATTATAAAGTGAAAAAAAAAATATGAATCTACAATCTGTGCTAGAAAGAGATCAGCCTCAGCTTTGCGTATTCATACCATTCTATTTTTCTAATAAACATTACTGTGCTGCTGGGCTTTCTTTCAATTCTACCATAAAACATTTGAAAATCAATCAATCAATCTATTTATCTTCTTCTTCTTTCCGCTTCTCCCTTTAGGGGTCGCCACAGCGGATCATCCGTCTCCATACCCCCCTGTCCTCTACATCTGCCTCTTTCAAACCAACGACATGCATGTCTTCCCTCACCACATTCATAAACCTCCTCTTTTGCCTTCCTCTTCTCCTCCTTCCTGGCGGCTCCATCCTCAGCATTCTCCTACTGATATACCCCATGTCCCTCCTCTGCACATGTCCAACCCATCTCAATCTCGCCTCCCTCACCTTGTCTCCGAAATGTCCTACATGCGCTGTCCCTCTAATAAACTAATTTCTTATCCTGTCCATCCCCAACAAAAACCTCAACATCTTCAGCTCTGCTACCTCCAGCTCCACCTTCTGTCTTTTACTCAATGCCACTGTCTCTAATCCATACAACATCTCAGGTCTCACCACAGTCCTATAAACTTTTCCTTTTTCTCTTGCAGATACCCTTCTATCACAAATCACTCCTGCTATCACTCTTCTCCACCCACTCCACCCTGCCTGCACTCTTTTCTTCACTTCTCTAACACACTTCCATTACTTTGCACTGTTGACCCCAGGTACCTGAACTCCTCCACCTTCTCCACCTCTTCTCTCTGCAACCGAACCACTCCACTGCCCTCCCTCTCATTCACACACATGTACTCTGTCTTAATCCTACTGACTTTTATTCCCCTTCCCTCCAGTGCGTACCTCCACTTCTCTAGGTTTTTCTCAACCTGCTCCCTACTCTCACCACAAATCACAATATTATCCGCAAACATCATAGTCCATAGAGACTCCTGTATGACCTCGTCCATCAACCTGTCCATTAACACTGCAAACAGGAAAGGGCTCAGAGCCGAATCTTGATGCAGTTCAACCTCCACCTTGAACCAGTCTGTTGTTCCAACTGCACACTTCACTGCTGTCACACTGTCCTCATACATGTCCTGTACCACCCTCACATACTTCTCTGACACACCAGACTTTCTCATACAATACCACAACTCCTCTCTTGGCACCCTGTCGTATGCTTTTTCTAAATCCACAATATATTTATCTAGCAATCAATAATCAACTCATCTATCTGTCAATCAATCTTTTTGTATCTATTTATGTACAGTACAGACCAAAAGTTTGGACACACCTTCTCATTCAAAGAGTTTTCTTTATTTTCATGACTATGAAAATTGTAGATTCACACTGAAGGCATCAAAACTATGAATTAACACATGTGGAATTATATATGAAATTATATACATAACAAAAAAGTGTGAAACAACTGAAAAATGTCATATTCTAGGTTCTTCAAAGTAGCCACCTTTTGCTTTGATTACTGCTTTGCACACTCTTGGCATTCTCTTGATGAGCTTCAAAAGGTAGTCACCTGAAATGGTCTTCCAACAGTCTTGAAGGAGTTCCCCGAGAGATGCTTGGCACTTGTTGGCCCTTTTGCCTTCACTCTGCGGTCCAGCTCACCCCTAAACCATCTCGATTGGGTTCAGGTCCGGTGACTGTGGAGGCCAGGTCATCTGGCGCAGCACCCCATCACTCTCCTTCTTGGTCAAATAGCCCTTGATGCCTTCAGTGTGACTCTACAATTTTCATAGTCATGAAAATGAAGAAAACTCTTTGAATGAGAAGGTGTGTCCAAACTTTTGGTCTGTACCGTACATATACATCACATTTCTGGCATTCGGCAGATGCCAAAAAGGTGATCTGCTGTAGGATTAAGAGCCTCACTCAGAGGGATGGGATTTGAACTCATGACCTCTCAATCTAAAGTCTAGTGACTTAACAAACAAACAAATAAACAAACAAACAAGCGACCTAACTAAATCATCCACCCACCTATTTATCCATCCATTCATCATCGGGTTGCTAACCCAGATAGTGATTCCTTCTTATGGACCTCTAGACTTTAAAAACTGCATGACCCACAATGCAGCGCGCTTATATCGACTTATAAACACACGCCGGAGCCTTGCGATTTGTAGACACACGCGTTTAGGCTGATTGGATACAACAGCGGTAGTAATTCATCATCATAAATCACCGGTTTCACATTAGGAACGTTCACTGGAGATGTGCAGGTCTTCAGCTTTCTCTGAGAGAGTCTGATCGCGGTGCAGATACTGTACCTTTCAAAGGTTTCGATGGTGAAGCTGATGAGTGGTCTGGTGAGGAAGGTGCAGAACTGCTTGGGGGTCTGAAGTCCTGTCCTCTCCCCGGTGCCAGCAGCCGGGAGAACCACAGCTACCGGGAAATCAACGTCGTCGCGCCCCATACTGCCTTCGCCGTGGTCGGGTTAAAATTTCAGGAAAAGCCCCGGGTCGCCAGGCCGGTGCTCTTTCCTTGCTGCGAGGCTAGTCCGCTAGCTAACAAATACCGCCTGCAATCACGACTCTAAACCCGAAATGATGGTTCAGAAACTAACTTCCAAATACTAAATCCCTTCCTATACTTGTTCACTTTAGAGGGGGTGGAAATAGTGGCTTCTTCAGCCTACATAGTGCACTATAAAGATTATAGGAAGCTATTTGGGATTCAGCCTGCGGTACTTTCGCTTTAGCAGAGTATCTGCACTTACACACATCGGGGAGCAAAACTCCTCAGCATGCCATCTCAGTGAAATATATTATTTGTAAGAATTTCCTGTATTCTTGCTCAAATCCTTGTGTTATATAGAAGAATTTGAGTCAAGTCAAGAAGTCGATCCTGTTTAGACTATATAGGGGCGTGGCTACGTGGGTGGCACAGATTGGCATCTTGCCACCCCAGAAATCCAGGACTCCTGTTAAATTATATAAATAAATGATATTGTAGTGATGAGAATCTTAAAAGCTATGAGGAAGGATCTCAATTTTCATGAACAGCACTACAGTACACCTCAGACATGATGAAACTCTAATGAATGGACATTTGGTGCCACCCAGATGAGAATGGGTTTTGTTCTGAGTCTTGGATCTTCTCAAAGTTTCTTCCTCATACCAGGGAGTTTTTCTTTGCCACATTTTCCACAGGCTCAATTATTAGAGATAAACTTATATGGGATCAATTTATAGGCACTGATTTAGAAATTCATATCTTTTATACTATTTATCTTTGTAAAGAAACTATGTCCATTGCTAAAAGCACTACACAAATAAAATGAATTTGAACTGAAATCTTGTGAAGTATCAGGAATTATTGAGCAACTACGAAGCCAGCATATGAGAAGGATAATGATCAGATGGTGCCCCCCACCCCCTGTTGCCCCTTTCCATAAAGCTGGAAAATAAAATGTGATTTGCCATATTGTGGTCCAGTTTTGTATCAGAGCTGATGAGTCGTGGTGTACACCATACCAATGTCCAACAAGCAAAGTGTGTATAATCATGATATAGGCTATGTACTGTGACATCGTTAATGCATAAATGCTCCTTAAGACATTTGAAGGAAAAGAGAGCAAAAAAACACAGCAAAATGAGACGTATAAAATTTGACCATTTAATACTTTTTATGCCGAAACAGCGAAATCGCCATCGTATGAAATAGTGCAATATAATGCCTGCATAAAATTACAACACGTATATGAAAGATTAGATGAACCACATGAATATATTACATCAACGTATACTTGCTAACAAGAAGTAAATATCTTGCAGTTACATATGAAAATGCTTTGTATTTACACACATTACACACAGGGACTGTATTTATTTACACAGCTGTTCTCAAACATGAGATATTCAGGGTTTTCTGACTTTCAATGCATATTACAGCCAGTGGTACGATATGATTTCTCGCAGAGAGACAGGGTCATGGTCAGGTGATCATTTTAATATAGTGAAATGCCAAACTGACAGTCATTATGGAGTGTATAGGAAGCATGAGCAGTGGTTGTGTGGCACTTTGCTGGAGGCAGAGCTTGAAGCCACTTCATCTGAAATAGGCATCAAACTTTTTTATCCTTATATTCAATGCACACTGCCTCTGAGCTCTTTAGCTCTGTAGTCCTTCTTTCACAGGTAGTCCAAAGTCTTTTTTTTTTTTTTTTACATTACTTTCGGTGCCTCAGGACTCCGACTCGTGCCAGTTCCCTTTCACCTTGCTATTCCGGTGCTTCCTCTTGCTTTTGGGCTTGTGGACCTGCTGGCGTTGCGTGATGCTCTCAGACTTGTTCGCTGATTCGTTGTGCTGTTTCAGGTAACGCTTACACTTGCAGCCAGTCACCACTGTGATCTTGTAGGTCCTGGTGCTGCCATCCTGGCACTGCAGCTGAATACGTTCGGTTCGGGTCTTGTCATTGACACAGCGCCAGTCCTGGCTGCCTCGGCGGCTCCTCGGCTTTTTACCATATCCCGCTATCCAGTTAGGGAGCATCTGGGCAGCGAGGCACTCTCCAGCACACACCAGTTCTTTAATGGGGTTAATGCTGGTGCACTGGCCATCCGAGATGTACTTCGTGGAGCGCAGTTCTCGGCAGCCCATCGGACCTGGATCTGGAACTAAAGAAGGAATTGTTTTAGAGGAAGATTTTGTATGATAAATAAAGTGTCCATTGTAATGCAATACTATGTATCCATATATATGACAACAAGCAGGTCCAAACATATGCTTTTTTATTTAATGTATAGTTAATGACCAACCAGTGATGAGACACAATTCAAAATTGCAAAGGAATCATGCATCATTTTTTTTTAAAGTCTGTACTATACAATTACCCTTTTCACCACATTCCACCTATAGCAGAAGAGGAAATGGTTTAACACAGAGAAGTATGTTGTCTAAAAGTCGAATCCATTGTTGGATCAGCGTTGCTGTCTGATTCTATGAACATTCCTCTACCCTCAAGCTACACAACCTGACAGTGAAACCCAAGCCAAGCTGCTTTCACCACACACACACCTCAGCAACAATGAGCCCCCTTCTCTATGACAGCGTTTGATGAATGGAGACCGGAGAGGCCTTTCTTTCGCTCTGCTTCAGGTAGCAGGGATTCAAGACGCACATGGTGCTGACCGGAGACCGTGTGAGCAACTGAGATGTGGCGCCATTCACACTGCCTGACAGGATTCAGTCAGCAGGTATTGTGCTCTGATTTCTCTCATCTTTGCCAGTCAACACTGTTGCGTGCCAAATGATTGCGTCATCCTTAAACACCTATTCGCTCTGAGAACCTCACTGAGACACTTTATACCTGGCAACATGGACAAACTAAACACTTTAGGACAAATAGATTTTTGTGGTTGGATGTGTGAAGCGTTTTAGCTGGAGATTTATATTTAAGCTTATAATAACTGGTATTATTAACTGATATGGAGCAAATATGTATTACATTTAATTTTTTGAAAGAAACTCCTTCTTTTACTTTACTGTCTGAGAGGGACCTCTATAAACATGTTTTCCTGATTAGATTAATCGATTTTTTTTCTCATTCTATCCTTTTTCTTCCATTTTTTTCCTTCCAACGTTCTTCCCACCTGTATCCATATTTCACAACTGTGCACTCTACAGCAGAGCTTTACAAACTCTGTAACCATCGATGCCTTCCAAAAAATATAATAGAAAACAGTCTTTGGATCCGTTTTGATTTATTAAAATCTCTGCAGAGATTTATTTTATTACCATTATGTAACTGTTCAGACCCACAAACAAATATGGATGATTATATGTATTTATTGGAGCCCTCATAACCCAGTTACACTGCATCACCAATGTGGTTTCCAAAATCATATCATATATAAATGAATCTTGTTTACGTTTTTCTTTCATTGTTGCACTTGTTGAAGTATAAATTGTCACTGTAAAGGTCAAGTTGTACATCATACATTATAGATCTTTTTTTTTTTTTTACTGAGTACCACATGATTGTAAACAGTTTTTCCTAATCAGGGAACCATTTAAATGTAAAATACTTCTAGTGACTTATTCAGTATGGATTTGTTTCTTGAATATTATAGAATCAGCTTTCTATAACTGAAATGCATCTGATAGAAGATATCAGGTCTGAGACTTTGGTGGTAGAAGATATCAGGTCTGAGCTGACTTTGGTGGTAGAAGATATCAGGTCTGAACTGACTTTGGTGCTAAAAGATATCAGGTCTGAACTGACTTTGGTGCTAGAAGATATCAGGTCTGAACTGACTTTGGTGCTAGAAGATATCAGGTCTGAGCTGACTTTGGTGCTAGAAGATATCAGGTCTGAACTGACTTTGGTGCTAGAAGATATCAGGTCTGAGCTGACTTTGGAGCTTAAACCCCTAAATATAAGAACTTTATGTAAGATAGGATTTCTATATACAATAAAACAATACTATATAAAAATTCCAGCCTGAGCATGTTTTACACACTCCGTCCCCAACCACCGTCCTGAAGGGCGCGTAAAGAGCGCACCGACGACACGCGCGCGCACTCACCGGCTCGATCCCGCGCCGCGCTCTCGGACCAGGTGCCTCCGCCACGCGCACGATTCAGGTCCGACTCATCCGCCGGTTCTTCAGCGGGATCCTCCGCCATGCGCGGGTACACAATCTCCGTGGCGTCGTTCTTTATAGCAGCGCTTGTCTTCATCAGAAAGCACACCAAAAACACCAGGCTGCGCGATTCCTCCTTGTGCACGCGCATGGCTCTGGGAGAAGGACTCGGACCAGATGATGATGATGATGATGATGATAAGGACGATGAGGAAGTTGATTAAGGATGACGATGATGATGATGATGATGAGGCTGCAGTCTCGACTCGATTTTAGCGTTTCCTCTTGAGGTCTTGGACTTTATATACGCGGCGGCTCAGGTGAATAACGCTGCGACGTATTGCGCACGTGGCCACGCCCACTTCTCCATGCTTTGAGTTGAATCCAGGCCACGCCCTAAAATCCGAAATACCCGAGAGCGTCTAAACAAAACACCACCACTGGATACCGTGTGCGGTTTGGGACGCGGCTCTAACATCTGGCCTGCTGTGACTTGAGTTATTTGATGTCATTGTTTAAAAAAAAAGAAAAAGAAAAGACAGGTCATTTTTGGAAGCAGAAAATAGTGAAGCAGAATTAAATCACTTCGCATGAACATGATATGCAGCATATCCAGGGGTAATTCTAACTCACTTCCCAAATGGTACTGTATTATTATACCTACTGGGCTAATAAACTACTGAACCCTACTGCTTGTCTCCTGGGTGGCACCCTGAAGGCCTCTTTTGTGTTTTATTGTCATTTTCTTCCCAGGGAAAGTGGATGTAGTGAACAAGTACCTTGTAATTATCAGGATCCAGATGTGCACAGCTAATAGAGTCGTATCCCAGTAGACTTTCAAATGAACTGCAGCTGAAGAATAGGTAAAACCACGACACAAGATGCCGGTAGTGGTAGTTCAGTGGTTAAGGCTCTGGGTTACTGATCAGAAGGTCAGGGGTTCATGCCCTGGTATCGCCAAGGTGCCCCTCTTAGGCCCTTAACCCTCTTTGATCCAGGGGTGCTGCACTATAGCTAAACCTGCACTCTGACCACATCTATCTAACATTGCTGGGATATGAAAAGAAATAATTTCTCTGTTCGGTAATGTAAATGTAAAAAGCCCCTTTTCTGTATATCCTTATACAATCAATTAGTTTGGTTACTTCTTGGAAAAGACAAGGTGCTGAAAAGGGCAGGACACACAGGTGTGTATATATATATATTTACATGCATGCCCTTATCTGGAGCTTAGCATTTGTACTATACTAAGCTATTGACAGTTAAGTGTGCTGCTCAACGGGCGAGCAGTAAAATCCCAACCTTCTGATCAGAAGTTAGCATCTTACTAATCAACCTGTTACTTTTCCTAAACCTCTAATATGTAATCATTATGTCAGAATGGAAATATTTTGCATTCTCAACTGTTCTTAAAATCAAAGGCAAAAAAAGTCAATTAAGTCCATTTTAATTCCAGGTTCCAGAAATATATGTATAATGTGGAAAGGTTTGTGAAAGATTTGTGGGTGGGGTGCAAAACATTGCTTTCAAAAGATGGGTAATTACTAAAAAAAAAAAAAGTATCCCTAGTGACAAGCAAGCACTTTTGTCTAAACATGTAGATCAGTGTGCAGGTTGATTGCATTTAATTTGTATAACATTGAGTTTATTTATTCAGTGCATTTTCCTTTCCCATTTTTGAAAACAGCAATTATTATTATTATATGTGTAAAGCTTCACTCATTCATTCAGCCATTATCAGTAAGTACTTTATCCTGGTCAGGGTTGAGGTGTATCCGGAGCCCATCCGGAAACATTGGGCCTGAGGCAGGAATACAACCAGCATGGGCTGTCAGTACATCACAATTCTATATTAATACTAAGAGAAGCATTTTTTTTTTCTTTTTTTTAATAAGTGGGTATGCAGGAAAAAAAGGCTGTAGATCGTGGAACTGCGCCAACTTCTTTAAATAGACTTTGAACAAATTGTACACCTTATTGAAACGTTCAGAAGCTCCCCTCAGTGTGAACTTTGCCTTTTCAAGTGAAAGAGAATGCAGAAGCTCACCCACCCACTGCCGGTATGACTTCCAGTGCAAAAAAACAAGCCTCCTGGCTAAATGTGACCTGAGAGCAAATACATCTCTGTGGATTACTTAAAGAATGTCAGCTTATGATGCACCAGGAAGCACTATTATGGGATTAGGGGAAATATGTACATTATACAGTTCAGGAAAACTGTTAAAAACTGGGCAGCACAGCACGGTTACCTGTATCCAGGACAATTTACAGTCGTCCTCTAGATGCTTTTAAAGGAGTCTGTAGTTCTACAAGTGCTGCAGGATTAGCAGGGTTCTCAGAATATAAAGCAGGAAAGCTTCATTGCTCAGTGCACTAGTGTGGAAATCCTTTGTATTTAATAAACATAAAAAATCTCTGTGTTTTTATGATGTGATCTGAATCTTGGATTGAGTTTGTATGGTGAATTGAGAGAGGCACAAGATTAGATAGCCATCAAAAACAACACAAATCTACATGTGATACATTGGGGAGCGATATAATATTCAATACTAAAAATATTTTGATACTAATATGATGATTTTCTTGAAATAAAAAAGGCTCCTGTAAAATGCTGTCTGATAAAATCGGAGTAGTAGATTAATGAATCTACCATTCCTTTAATGGAGCACATATTTGGAGTCTTGTTAGGATCCTAGAGAAGTTATTATGTCCTGAAAGCACAAAGATTTAAGTTTTGTTGAATATTTTTTGCCCTATGCGACCATAGTAATACAAGCGATGCCTTGAAGAGTGAAGCAATAATCGCCAATTTCGTTGAAAATTTAATTCTAGCATTTACGTTTAAAACAATCCACGGCAACATCTAAACTTCTGTATCAGAGAAGCAAAGTAACAGCTGCAAGTGAACAAAGACAATGGCGTGCAATGTCTACACATTCACACAATATCCCAAATGTAAAAAAATTGAAGTATTCATTTATTACTCATTCCATTAGAAACCATCTCCAGGTGTTTAGAAACCACTGGCCTATCTGCAACGTACATTGGAGATAAATCGGATAACATTTGAACTCCTAATTTGATTCATACCCAACCTTATAACAGAGTCCAATACATTCTCTTGTAATGCCATATTCAGAGAATTTTCCCAGAGTGACTGTAAAGGCTCAGAAGAAAACGTGGTTTTTAATAAAGCTTGTAATTGCTTCGTTTAACAAGACACATCAAGAGCAAGAAGAGGAATTCAGACCTACTCTTCAGGTCTGAGCAATATAAAAGTCTAATAGTCTAATATAAAAGTAACACAAGATAGAGGGAAGCTGAAAACTTTCCTGGAGCTCCTCAAAAGTGGCGAATGTTCCACTGATAAATGTCTGACATCTTAGACAGGCCGAGGCCTTTTCCAGTGTCCGAAGCCACTTTAACTTAAAGAAGGAGAAAATACAAAATCCATGGCTAAAACAGAAAGATGTGTGAGATTAAGAGGTAAACTTCCTTGAGACCAGATTTTCAACGAATGACTAACATCTGGGCTGTCAGAGACATTCTGCAGGGGAAAAAGGGACAAGTGAATAGAAACAGGCTTAATAGATGCCCTCTCAGTTTGTGTGTTCCTCTGTACACGCAGCATGACCAATCTAATAATCCTATAGTATTAGCAGCCCAATCATTGGTTTATAAAATCAGCAAGGAGTGTACATTCAGTGCAGTGTGGCTTGGTTGGCGTCTCGTGAAGAACACACTGTGACTGCTTTGCATTTGTTTTGATTTTCCCAAAGGACAAAATGAGTGAAAAAAAAACCACAATGTGTGCGGTCCAGCATGGATTTATTTCCTTGGAGAACATTTTACAGGGCGAACTTCTCACAAGAACATGTTAAACCCATTTGACAGTAAGGGTGCATCTGAGTCAAATTTAGCTGAAACTTTTATTTTAATATATGATGTATGATTGTGTGCATTTTCTTTTTTTTTTTTTTTTTTGTAATAGTGATTCACTATATAATCAGGGAAATGCAGACAATAGCACATTTATATTAGAATAGTTGGCTATTAGAGTATAATAGGATGGAAGGAATGAATACAGAAACATTGCTGCATCTGTATTTATCAAAATACCAGCACACATTGTATATCATCGTTTAAAGTCTGGGGACCATTAATTGATATTTGAGGGAAATGTGCGCCATCTGGTGGCAATAAGACTTCATTGGGAATGAACAACAGCGCATGTAGGACGTTTTGGAGACAAAGTGAGAGAGGCCTGATTGAGATGGTTTGGACAAGAGGAGGGAAATGGGGTATATCAGTAGCAGAATATTCAGGAAGGAGAAAAAGAGAAAGACCAAGGAGGAGGTTTATGGATGTGGTGACGGAAGACATGCAGGTAGTTGGTTTGAAAAACGCAGATTTAGAGGACACGGGGGGTTTGGAGACGGATGATCCGCTGTGGCGACCCCAATGAGAGAAGCTGAAAGAAGAAGAAGAAGAAGAAGAAGAAGAAGAAGAAGAAGAAGAAGAAGAAGAGAATGAACCCCTGAGTACTACCAAAACAAACTGCAGTAGTTTTCTGTGAACTGAATAGGAATGCATTATTCATATTAAACAAATAATATGTTCTAAACAAGTATACCAATAGGAGATGCACTTTATTTAGAAAGCTTACCAAAAAGGTTCAGCAAACAACACGAACTTTGTGCACAGGAGGTTTTTACTCTGATGCGGATGCCAGTGAGTAAATAACCATGAACATTGAGCTTTCATTTATTGTTCTTTCTGGTAATGGATTACTGTGGCTTGTTCATACCTGAGGCAGGTATGAACAATAATGCAATCTGGGAAAATAGGATGGAAAAAAAGATGAGTTTTGTACACAGTTTTACTTGAGAGCAATTATGGATTTAAGTAATGCAGCTGAGGCTTAGGACCTGTGGCTTAGAACCAGAATTCACACACCAAGTTGATGCTTCTGTTTTCTTTTTCTCAGTGTTTTCCTTGGAGGATATAACACTCCTCTTTCTCTCTCTCTCTCTCTCTCTCTCTCTCTCTCTCTCTCTCCTCCCTCTCTTGACTACACTACACTCACTTTATGTTAAAATCAATTAATTAATTTTAAAATAGATCAATAAAAAAGAGGTGGACTAATAATCCAATCTAGTACTTATCTATGAGAACTTTATTGTAATAATTGAAGCTATATAATGTTCTATTTTTAATTTTTCTGCCTTTTTTACCTTTTAATTTTCCATTACTACATGCACCCACTGAGAGAACCGGCATTCAGTCAAACTCTTCACAAGAACCGCAGGGGTACAGTTGTGGTCTTACAACAGGTTACAACCCTTTTATGTGTTCAGAATGGAAAGGATACACATTAAAAGTTAAAAGTCAAATTTTCTTAATATTATACTTGAACACTGCTGTTTACCACTGACCAATACAGATACAGTCTGGGAATCTCAAGCAGATACAGAGACACTTACAGATTGAAAAATTTGGCATAATACAGTACCTTTGTTCTTATTTAGGTCCCACTCTGATTTGAATCATCAAAAATCTGGTCTCAACCTAATACTCAAGTTCCTCCCTCCAGAAAGTCTTAATGTGAACACACTCAACTTTATTACCAGGCACATGGTGTGTGTCTGGGCAACAGGTTAGTGTTGTGAGACATAAAGTCATGCAGCACAGTAGTTCTCGATTCTTTAAAAACCTTTTCTTATTTGGTTAAAGTGTTTTCAATTTCATTTTCATTTCGCATTTTGTCAATATTCTGCAGTAAAACCGTGATCTTTTGCACATCTTAAAACGTGTCCGTGTCAGGATTTTTATTTTGCAAGAAAGTGATACTTTTGTGTTTTGCGAAAACCTTGACAATACACACTGTTTTTAAATGGTTTTGCAGTCTAGCATGTGGTGAATATTACAATTATACAGTATGTATAAATGATTTTAAACAGAAATGTCAGCCAGGGAGAAACACATATTTCTAAAGTCATGAGCAGGTTTTACATTGAACACCAGTGAAATAATAGGATAAACTTAGTAATATTATTGTATTCCTCTTAAAACTGCTCACAGATGTTCCGGATTTGTCCAGATTCACGCAACTGAGATGCATCTGGCATAATAATAACAGGGTGGGGTTCATGATATTCCTAGTAATATCAATAATTCAGTTAAACTAATAGAATTAGATTCCACACAACACACTCTTTGGCATAATGTTTTTTTTTTTTCCTGCATGGATTTTAGATGTTATTTTTGTCCTCCCAGATTAGGTGTATTGATGATTTCTGTATTTCACTGCTGATTAGCAGAACTGTTATTGATTATTCCCTCACCAAAACCTGTGGTATCTAATCTGTTCATTTCTGAACACTAGCACACTTCTGCTAGCCAGATATTTGTGTTTCCTCACATTTTGCCATGTCTGGGTTACTGATGTTATGAGAATGAATCACCACCCATATATACAGTATAATCTGGTCAGTGGTGGTTCAATGGGACTCATTTATCTACTTAAGGAATGAGTAAAGAGGGACTGACACTGGCTAGATTCTATAAATTTTGGCTAGAGTCACTGAGCATGATTATTGAGTATATAAAATGTACCCGAAGAACTAGCAGCTAGCATAAATGTAGAAAATTCAATCAATCAATCAGGAGCTCTAAATTACCTGAGGTATCTCCAAGTGCTGCTGCTTCACAATAACCACTTACTGAGCCTGGATGAAACCGTAGCTGAGCTGAGAAACGTGTAGAACCTCCAAACACTCAGTGAGTTCCCTTGAACTCCCCAAAAAACTGATCCAAGTAGCGACTTGTCAGAAAGTTAACATGTCACTTGTTTATATACTTGTCAGAAAGGTAATATTGTAGGCTAAAGCCTTGAGGCAGCACAGTGGTGTAGCAGGTAAATTACTTCCTTACACCTCCAGGGTCCCTGGTTCAATCCTGAACTCATAATATTCTCAGTGTGGGTTTAGTCTGGGGGTCTTTGCTTTCCTCTTGAGAACATGGCAGTATGTGAATTGCATAGGCTAAATTGCCCCAAGTTGTAAATGAGTGTGAGAATGTGTGTGTTGTGGATGGATTCATATTTGACATATAAATAATGTATGCAACCACTTGAGATATATGTTTACATAGGAATACGTTGTCCATCACTTATTATCTGCTCAATTATTAGACAGAAAAGGTGAATGAGCATTGACTTTTGAACAGTCGTGAATATAGAGCTATCTATATGACCAAAATATATGGACACCTGCCCCTCACATGCATTTGTGCTTCTTCTCTAAGTGTTGCAACCAGTGGCAGGCCGTGCATTTGGTACCTGGGCCTTCAGTGAGGACTTGCCCGACTTAATCCACCTCTTAATACCACCATTATCACGTCGTAATTATAGAAACCATCAATACTATACAAAATATACATAAATACTATATAACAACGTGTGCATTACAGAGAGAGAGAGAGAGAGAGAGAGAGAGAGAGGCATTTCACATATGGAGGGTGAAAACCATTTTACTAAAGCAAGAAACCCAGTTAAAAAAACTCCAAACCCCTACACTACCACCACAACTGTGCCACATACATCATATAGAGCAGTCCAGAATCAATATTTGTCTATTAACATGACAAAAACATTACAAATGTAAATAAAATCCAACCTACTCACCAGCCTCCTCAGAGCCTGTAATCCAGTGGTACCGCTCGTATTCACTGGTCTGGAAGTGGCGAACAAACCCTTTCCTAGCTAGCTTCAGGGTTGGTCGATCTCTCTCCTCACAATGTCTAGCTTTTCTGTGTTTTGCCAGTCGAACTTGGCTGTACCAGTTTCCCTCTGACCAACCAATCAGAAGGCGTAAAATTGCTGCCGGTATTCTGGGCTAGCTAGCTTCCCTGTGAGGCAAATATGATATCTGATTGGTTAAAGAAACAGACCAGTTGGTAATATTCTCAATTGTAAAAGGGCCAGCAGTATTGACTTTGAAGGCTCTGGGCAGATTAGATTGACATGGCAACACATAGAGGCTGAAATCTGATTGGACAAAAAATCTAACATCCACATACATGTGCTGGAAGCAGTGCAGCCAAGAGAAACACTACAAAATAAAGTGAATAAACTGTTGGGAATAAATTAATACAATTTCATGAAACAAATATTAGAATTTAGGTTGTAAATGTAGGTCAGTGCTTCTGATAGTGTTTAGGCCAGCAGAGAACGCTCTGCTGGCCCTGACAGCCTACCACTGGTTGCAACAAAGCATAGAATTGTATAGAATTATACTATATCAGTATGGCAGGGAACAGTTTCAGTGTTCCCTGATGTAAAGTACGGTTCTGAATTTCTTCTGTATTGCATTTATGAATTTCAACAGCACAATTTTTTTTTTTTATTTGATTGCATATTTGATTGATTATTGATTGCCAGAGACCAGATAGGATTCACACTTTTACTGTACTGTTCATTTCCTGGTGGTTCTTCCATTTTCAGAAATTGTAATTCTGTGTTTTGCTCTGTCTGTCGCCAAGTGAAGGTTCACGCGATTCTAGACACATTTACAAAGAAAAGTTTAATCGAAATTTAAGCTTGACAGATGATGACAACTGGTTTAACCATTTTGCATTCCGTGACTTTTGCAATGAACTGATGCCCAGGTGTTTTGGGGGTTAAGACTATTCAGGTGAAACCAGTATAATATATTTTGATCAACATGACAAACAACTGATACTGTAGGAAACAGCAGACACTTGTACACAATAAATCAAATAATGTACAAAAGCATTTGCAATTTGATCAAAGCAACGAAAAATGTTTTAATGATGTGCACAAGTGACTAAATGATGTGGAGGCTGAACAAGTAGTTTTGAGAATTTTATTTCTGATCCGGGAATTGCTCCAAAGCATCTGAGAAAAACTGTAATAAAGCACTTACAATATTTATACAAAGTGTGACTATGACTTTTGCATGTCTGTAGTCAAGTTCAGATTTTATTAATCTTATAATTTTATTTAATTTAGTTTTAATTAAAATAAAATGAAGTTATTTATAAAATATGGACATATATTGATGTGAAAGATGATAGGAATCACCACCTGTGTTAAGAAATACCTAAGATTTACTCAAATGCACAAGTGTTATATCAGTGGGAAAGACATCTTAGTTGCTGAAACACTGCCATAAACTCGCACTAGTCCCATAATTCAACATGTTCCTGAGATTATAAACAAGACTGTAAATGTGTTTTTGTTGAAATGTTTATTATAGTAAAAAAGTACAGATTGTGTCTGCCTCATATAGGAATATCATGGAGAAAATTCTAATTCTACAGATATGAAACATTTATTTTATATACTGTATGATTGTCTGTGACAGAGGGAAATGTTTATGTATCTTTTCCTGATGTACATAACCCTTTCATCATTTTTTCCAGGTCAAACAAAGTTCTCAAAGTAAATAAGTCTATAGAAAAGAGATACAAGTTGAAATACTGGTGTTTATTTGTTGGTTGGTGCTGTATTTTTATTATTCCTGGTAAAAGTTCATAGCACTGCTCTGATGTCACAAGAGAACATTGTTGATTTTTTTTTTTCTTACTGTTCTCAGGCATAGGGGATAAAAGTTAGATTTTGTTGTTGGCTTCTAAATAGAGAAGCAGTAGAGCTTACTATATTTTAGTAGCATTATTAATGACTATATTGTAATTATTTATACTATTAAAATATTAATGAAAAATCCAATGGAAATGTAGTGAGGTAACGAAAGTTGAAGAATTCAATCGAGGTAAGTTGCAGCAGAGGCTAATCTTGGCTATTTAATGATCTACAAAATGGTGAGAATGAATTATTAGAAAATGTTCTGTTTGAGTAGAGTTGACAAATGAGGGCACAATAGAGCTGAACAAAATAAAGTACTAAAGCGCTGCTACATCGCTTTCTTTATGTACAGATGCAGCATATATATCACATGCTAATAAGGGTGGGTTTTTGAATAAGTGATGAAAAACATAGTGTATTGTGTGGCATTTTCAGATGCCCATTTGATAAAACTGAGAACCTCATTGATCTCAGGGCCATCTGAGATCCATCATAGAGTTCTCTACAATAGAATGGAACAGCATGGGAGGAGCTCAAGAGCACCCTCTGGAGGAGCAGGGTTCAACTGCAGGCAAAATCATTACTGTCAGACACCGACTTCAAATGGAGTTTTCTTTAACATCAAACGGCAAAAAAAAAAAATAAATAAAAATAAAAAAATTCTCCTACTTATGAGATCCTGTCACCTTAACTATAATATTCGAATATGCAACTCCATTCCAAAAAAAATAATTTATGAGATCCTCAAAAAATCAGCTTGCATCAGCTCAACCTGTAAAATATTCTTGCCTAACGTGGTGTTTTTAAGTCTTCTGTAGAACGTATAATAATTTTTTTCCCCAGTCACCACTGCAGACTTGCCAACATGGTTTAAGGCATATGCTTCAACGTCTTTATCCTCTGTACCAGTATTACAGCGACAAGAGTTTTAACTTAAGACCTACGGTCATAAATATATCTTCTATACTAAATCTATTTCTGATATTCCTGATCACATACATAACGCTAGCTATAAGAGAACAAACAGTGCAGTAAAATGTGTCTCGTGTTGATGGGAAGCCTGTGTTGAAAGCTTTTCTAGGTTTTCCTTCAGATTTCATTTTCCAAAAACTCTCCTCTGACAGCAACCTTCAGAAGGTCTCCAGATTTTGGACGACATGGATATCAGTGTTCTGGCTGAGGCAGGGCTTGACAGCGATTATGGGAAATGACTCAGGCTAACGTCGTCTCTGTTTAACCCACATGACTCAGTCTGAAGTTATCTGAATGGGGACGGTGCTCTCGGTTTCTATTTGAACATCTGACGTGCTGGTAACTTCACTCTGCTCAACAGAAAGATTTTCCATGCTGCTGCTCGCCTCTTCCAGCGCTTTCTTCTCCTCGGATTCTGGAGAGAATCGAAGCTCGGGTCAACATCATAATAATTGCTGGCGCTTTTAATGAAGTCATGTGCTTTTCATATATTTTTTTTTTTGTAACCTGACAGCACAAGAAAGCACTGGCAGAGCTCTGTTGTGAAGTGGTTCAAATCAAAGGAACATATTAAAAGCCACAGGCGGAGAATACCTTTGGCCTGTTTCTCTTGTCGCTTGGCTGATTCAGCCTCATGCTTCTTCCTCTGCTCCTGGAGTTTCTTGCACATCTTCTTGTGGGTGAACCAGTGCAGCTTCTGGCAGTCTTGGTTACAGTAAATTACCTGAAGAGAATATGATAAAATGAGAATGTTACTACCACAGCTTGTTTACTTCATGTCGTTTGGTCATTATTTAGGCTACCAAGATCCTTTATTTATTTATTTATTTATTTACAAATGTAATTACTCAATTATTTTTTTAAAACCCAACAAATACTAACATGCTTTGTGAATGTCCATCTTATTGATAGACTAGTATAACAGTAATATTCACTGATCAGGCACAACATTATGACCACCTGCCTAATATTATGTTGGTCCCCCTTTTGCTGCCAAACCAGTCCTGACCCATTGAGCATTTACAGCATTTACTTCTTCAGCAGTTTGAGCTACAGGAGCTCGTCTGTTGGATCGGACCACACAGACCACCCTTTGCTCCCCACGTGCATCCATAATCCTCAGCCGCCCGTCACCCTGTCGCCGGTTCACCACTGTTCCTTCCTTGGAGCACTTTTGATAGATACTGACCACTGCAGACCAGCAACATCCAACAAGAGCTGCAGTTTTGGAGATGCTCCAACCTGGTCTTCTAGACATCACAACTTGGCTCTTGTCCAACTCACTCAAATCTTACGCTCGCCCATTTTTCCTGCTTTTAACACGTCAACTTTGAGAACAAAATGTTCACTTGCTGCCTAATATATCCCTCCCACCCACTAACAGGTGCCGTGATGCAGAGATCCGGTCGCCATGTTATAATATCAATGTCATGCCTGATCGGTGTATTTCTTGGAGAATTTAATTTGTTTTACATTAATGGCTTATGGCACAAATACCAGATATGGAATGATCATAAAAAGGAGCAATAAACGTTACCATTTTGCAGATAGAGCACCTCTTCTCTGCACCCTTCTCCCCACAGGTGGTGCAGAACTCAGCATCCATGAAGCCTACTTGCCCTGTGATGGCTTGGGTGAGCACTGACAAAGCTGTGGGGTCATTACCCTGGTCGGAATACACACACAAAATTATTTTTTTAAACAAATGTAGTGTTGCATACACTTTTAACTGTCTGGCCTTTGAAGGAAGGACTTTATTTCACAGGAAGATATTTCATACACACAAACATTGTCATAGTTCTGCCTGCTTTATAAAGGAACATACAAAATGCTAAACAGGAATAACAGACTGCATTAAAAATATACAGTTAAAATCAAATTGATATTTAGAAGCAGGCTCGAGGATTACTCACTATTTCCACAGGAGCAATACTTCTAACAAGCTGCTGGAGTAGCGTCGCATCGCAGTAAGGAAATTTCCGGATGCACTCTCGAATAAATTTTTCCTGGAACACTGGGAAACAGTCACTGTCTCGTCCTTTTAGTAGACTGAAACGAAAAGGATTTGTTTAAAAGGGGGGTTTATGAAAGCTTTTCCATTGGCAAGGTGCAGTTCGGTTCTGGTGAGCATCAAGTTTGTCACCGAGGCAACTCGAGCAACACAAGACCCGCATTAGAGAATCAGAGGTTTAAACATTGCTGTGTGTTTTAATAATTATTGTAAAAAAAAAAAACAATAATAAAAAAAAGTATAGCAGCCATATTTAAAATGTGAATTGATCCTGAAAGATGTAAATGTTGATAATGTAACGGTTGGGCTGCAAAACCGGTAGAAACATGCACCAGCAAAACATCTGCAACCTGCACCGAATGTAGAATGAGTATCAAATCATTGTTGAGCTAAAATAACTGCTACAGATCTGAACTCTGAACATGAAACTGAGTTTTCCAGGAAATGATCAGAGATCAAATATTTATTTTCAAAGCTAAAGCAACTAAAATGTACCTCTTGATGAGGCCGTCTAGTTTATCCTCCCGGTCTTTGAGGAAGGAACAACATTTCTGCAGAACACAACTGATGTAGTGCATCTTCATGGCCAGCACCTCGTTCATGTCCTGCTGCTTTACACACTTCTCGCTGATCAGCTCCATCACTTTACGGCACTTCTCAAGAGCTTCTGCGTCCATGAGTAGAGGATTTTCCTTCACCAGCATCACCATCTGAAGCAGGAGAGCATGGTTTAGTCCGAGTCAGTCACTCCGAACAAATAAGCGATAAAAAAGCTGCATTTTCGATCAATAATAGTTGATCAGTATTAAAAATAAAATGTTCTAAATAGGATCAAATAGAGATATAGAATTTACTGCATGCAAATCAGAGTGTAGATTTTATAATCCGATACCTTCACAGGGTTAAGATTTGTGCTCATGATGATTTTGTGTAAAGGTCCAGCCAGTTTAAGAGGTAGTTTTGGTTCCTTTTCTAAGCCTTGGGGTTTTGTATAGTAATCAAGTCTCTTCCGGGAGAAGAAGTTATTGATAACAGTCACACAGTCATGCTGCCCTGGAGAGAGAGAGAGAGAGCGAGAGCGAGAGAGAGAGAGAGAGAGAGAGAGAGATATATAGAGAGAGAGCACACAGCAAAAGAGCATTCCTTCATTATCCTTATAACTCAACAGTATATACATTTGTTATATAGGTTTATGTACACAAGCAGTTTAATACGGATTCTTGCAGATAAGATGCCAGAGCAGACATCAGACATCGAATTACGTCTTACTTAAAGAAAAGAGGGAGAGAAACAGAAACACACTGAGAAAGTTGTTGAAAATATCCAAAAACTTCATTGGAGTAGAAAGGAACAAATGTGTCCTAAATGAAGGTGAAACATCACATACTTATTATAAAATGAATTAAAAAAGAACAACCCAGTATGAATTTAATGAATGGGTCTACACTGGTCTATAAGGAGAAAGCCTTAGAAATGAAAGTAGCCACATTTTTACCAGAAAATTGGGTTAGGAATAATGGAAAATTAAGTCCTGAGTTTTAATTGGCACCAGTTTCCAAGATACAGCTTCTGGTCAAAATTACATCAAAATTATTCAAAACTAGAAGGGGAGGGGTGCGATGATGCTCCATAACTTGATATATAGCAATAAGAATGATGCCACACCAATCATGATAAATTTATTTTATTTATGATAATAAAAAATTTCCATTCATTTATGGTTTTTTGTTTTCATGTAAATATTCATGTGGTTTTTTTTTCCATGAAAAACTGACCGAATTGTGTCAGGGTTGGTCCCATTACTGTGTAGCTTTCCAGAGATACTACCTTAAAATTATATGGTTTAAAAGCTTACAAAATATAATATAAATATCAGATCATTACAGAATACAAGCGCTAACATCAGACAAGGTTTCAATTAAGGACCAATCAGACAAGGTTCCAATTAAACACCAATAAATTACAGTTATGTAATAATGATTAGTCTCAAAGTGAAGATAAATTTATAAACAGTAAAGTCTCAGAAAATGTCTCTGTGCTTGTATAGATACTGTAAGATTTAGCTAAAGGCTTATGTGCTTAAGGATTTGCTAAATGTGTGTGAAGAGTGTTTTTTGTTTTAGTTTTTTTGCTGCAAATTAAGAAAATTATTTGAATCTAAAGTCGGCCGAATTTGAAACTTTTAGTACCTTCCGAGGCAGCACCAGTTTTCCAGCTGTGTCTCTGAGTACTGAGCTATGAGCTGTTAGCAGTGTTATGGCTTTGTGTTCCTCACCTACAAAAGCAGCCATTTGTGCTGCTGTCCTGCCTACCGAGTTCACCACATCAGTCTCTGCTCCAGCATCTAACATCATCCAGGTGATATCTGTCTTCCCTGAAACACAATAAAGCAGAAAATGACTGACTTCATTATATAATCTTGATTTAGGGATTAACATTCTGTTCACAAATTACTGAATATCTCAAGGTTTCCTGAAACATACCTGAGAGTCCTGCAAACATGAGAGCAGTGTAGCCGTGCTCGTGCTCGTTGCAGTTGACATCTGCACCATGTTGCAATAGCAGCTTACACATGTCTGCCTTGCCCTTATATGCAGCATGCATGAGAGGAGTCATGCCATACTGAGGACAAATTACAAAAAAAAAGGAAAAAGAGCAAGTTTGATATAAATGATTTCAAAAGATATGGACTCATCAAAGAAAAAAATGCAAGAGATGTATTGGAGTATCTCTGGTCCCGCTAACTAGACAGGTACTACTTATGGTGCCACTTAGTGCAAACCAGATGGGATGGAAGGTCACTGCAAAATGCTGTGGTTGCCATGCTAGACAAGAGTGCCCTCGATTTTGACTAAATCGCATTTACATTTAAGGCATTTAGCAGACGCCCTTTTAAAGAGCGACTCACATTTATCTCATTCATACAACTGAGCTGATATGGGCTTAAGGACCTTGTCCATTGGCCCAGGAGTGGCAGCTTTGTGTGGCTGGGATTTGTACTTATGATGTAATTATGTCCTCCCCTATGCTTTACAGTGGGAACCACAGATTCAGGAGCCTTCTGTATACTATCGTCTAAAAAAAAAAAAAAAAAAAAAAGACAGCGCTTGTAACCAAAATTATTGAATTTGGACTCATCAGACCAAAGGACGGTTTTCTACTGATCTAGCAAGTTTTCTGCATGTTTTCTTCTGAAGTAATGGTTCCTTTGCTTGAATTTGACCATGAAGAGATGCAAAAAATGTATTGATAGGATGATTAAAGATGTGAAATTAAAGTAAAATCGTGTAATGCCTAAAAACCATTTAAACAAGGAACTGCCACAAACAAAAACAAAGCAATTCATGCAATTATTTAGAAGCACAGCCGGTAAGTAAAAAGTGTGTGGCATCTGATTTTGGCAGATCACCAGTGGACAATGCAGTGATCTCGCAGTAGTTTTATCTGGATCTTAATTGTTATTATTACACCACAAAAACACGTGTAAAAGAGTTTACTCAGTGCACTCACCTCATCCAGGCAGTTCACTCGGACATCTTTTGATCCAAGCAGCCTTGAAGCTTCCTGTACATTTCCTACACACAGTTCAGACAGATTGTTAGTTCACATGAGAGTGCTCTCTCTCTCTCTCTATCATTTAACAATAATTTACATCCAATATCGCCACAACTGACAAGTTAAACATGGCATTATTTCAATAATGGGGTTCATTATAATTCATTAAACTAATAATAGATCACGGATTTTATCTGAACGTGTGAACAACAGGTTGCCACCAAACTGGCTAATTTTCTCAGACTTTGTTATTTGGCTAAATATTGAAGCATTTAATATAAAACAGCAATACTTTCATAAACCGTAGCACGTTTTAATACAATTCGCCTCAAATAAAGCAAACTAGCATCATATATATGTGTAATATATCTGGCCTACAATGTTACTAGCATCCAATCAATTAAAACTAAGTTAGCTGGCTAGCATGCTAACCGTTAGCTAGCTAATACCTGCAGCAATAACCAGAAGGAGATCCTTTTCAGAGTCGGTTAAATCTCCCTTCTTTATGACTGACATAATGAAGCTAAATAGGACCTTTTAATATTAAAAAAAATCTAAAATAATAAGTGTGCTGCAGTGGCGTTAGCAGTCTACAGTGAGACACAGACAGTGGATATGAAGTGCAGCTGCAACGTGCAGTTTCTCCCCCAAGCTGTCAAGTAGACTGTACCATGTGTACACTTAATGGGGGTGTACCATCAAACGTTATACTATAAATTACTAAATGTGGTGTCAGATTTTGCTTACAAGTTCATTAACATAAAATGGTTACTTGTAATATAATGCGGTTGCTCCATATAAATTATAGAAAGTGAAATTATAAATAGTTTGAAATAGGTGTGTTGTAGTGGTTTAGGCCACAGAAGTCTAGAAGATTCATCCCAGACTCCAGATTTACCACCAGACAAGCTTTTAACTTTATAAACATATTATTTGATTATTGGGAGAATTAGGGCACTGCTTTAATGAATTGCATGTGGAAAATTTACAGAGAAATTAGAAAAAAAAAGGTTTAGTAAATCCTCTTATAAAAACTAGGCAAATCAAGCTGCCTGCTTTAATAACAGATATTAAATACTACACACATCATAAACTGTAAAAATTACAATTTATTATTATTATTTTTTTTACTGCCTAAACAATACAATTATGTCTATCACAATTTGTGTGACACAACCTGGCAACCTTGGTTGAATTTTTTTTTCTAACTAAACTAACTTTTTTAGTAAAAAAAATAATTTTCAATTAAATATGTAATGATTAGGGTTAATAATTAAAGCTGATTGTAACCCACTTATATACGTCTTTTCTACGTTAAATAATCTACGTATATCAGCATTATTTTATTATCTAAATCTAATACTGTATATAAACAATGAACCTGTTTTATGAATGACGTCATTAAGACTGATTGACAGGAGGCCCCGCCTTTTGTACTTTGATCCTTCATTTGCATAACGTTAAAGATCTGACCAATCATAGCGAGGCTCCTGCGCAGGTACGCCACTGGGAAAAGGCGGGGAACTCACCTTTCACTTTAGTCCTCAGTCTTTTACCTGTTGGAAAAGCGCGAGCTCGGAAATAAACTATTAAAATGGCGTGTGGAGGATTTGTTTGTTCGAGATATACTCTCTGCGCCTTAAACATTCTTTATATGGTAAATATAAAAAAAAGATTTAAAAAGTGTTGTTTGTTTATAAAGTGTGTTTCTGTATTGAATTTGGAAGCTGTCTAGTTGTAAATGACGTGCCTGAAAATGGACTTCATACGTTTGTGATTGATCTTTAACCTTCCAGTATTTGTTTATTGTATGCATTAATAATATTATCTATACTAGCACATGTATTCGTGTAAATTTATGGCATTGATGTTAAATATCTTATAAATAGTAATGTTATTGCTTGTGAAAAGAACGTTTGAGAAGGTTAAAGTAGGTTTCTGTCATACCTCAATACAGGACAACACTTCACCTTATTTCCTATTTTCCAATTGGTTAATTTATACTTTTAAAATCTAATTTCCTTTTATTTTTAATTAAATAGTATGCCATATACTGTAACGTTATTAACTTGAGTCTCACTAGAAGCATTTCTATGTATATTTGTTTTGACCTTATGTACAAATGATAAATAAACCTTGACCTGACTTAATAACAGTAATGATAATATTAATAATAATATGATGATGGAGAAAAGTTTGTGTCTCTGTAACCCTGTACAGTTGGTGAGTTTGCTGTTAATAGCAGGGGCAGCCTGGGGCAAATGGGTGGATCTGGTCTCCAGCTTTCGTGTGGTCGCTGCCATCATCATCGTGGGCATCTTTCTCTTCTTCGTGGCGATGTTGGGTCTGTGTGCAGCAATGAAGCATCACCAAGTCCTCTTGTTCTTTGTATCCTTCAGAGTTTGTTAATTTCCTACTCAACCGTATTCTATATTTTTCTATATACACCTTTCGATAAACTCGATATCGAATCGTTCGCTGCTTTCATGTCTGGTATTTCCTTCATTAGTCTGGCTTTCCTACGTGTGAATAACTTTAACCTTCTGACAGTACATGCTCATCCTTCTCGTGGTGTTCATTGTGCAGTTCTCTGTGTCCTGCGCAAGCCTGGTGATCAATAAGGAACAGCAGGTAATCAGATGGCACTACTGGAAGCAGTCTTGTAACTATACGTTTCTTTTTCGGCTAGTGGAATAGCGATCTACCGTCTATACTTCTTCTCCTGCAGAAATTGCTCCTGGAGATCGGTTGGAATAAGTCTGAGGTCCTGCAGTCCGATTTGGAGAGATCACTGAACTGCTGTTATTTCTCAGAGGTCAACTACAACGGAACATGCAAGGCTGTAAGTGTTTTATTTACAGAGTTAGCCTGAACAATTCGCTGCATTAATGAACATCGAGTTGCTTTTACAGTTTGTAACTATTTACATTTTTGGATATTTGTACCTAACATTAGTTTAAATTAACTACATCTGCTTATAGTAGACCATTCTCTCATTACAATCTCTATTTTTCTCACTCTAAGAGAAAAGAGAAAAAGTAACATAAGTAATAAAAAAAAAACTTTACTGAAAGACCATGAGGACCTCCAGTGCAACTGAAAGTCCTATGCATCACTTGCAATTTATCAGCTCGCTCATTAGGGATAAACTTGCAGACTGCTTCATAAATTAAAAATGTGTATTTGTAATCTATTTGTTTTTGTAAAGCTGCTTTGGGACAATGTCCAAAATGTGTTTAAAGCACTATATAAATACAATTGGATTGATTTCAATCAGTAAGTGTACCAAAGTGCTGATACTGGAAGCTGTCCTAAAATTTGACACATAAACCTGATTATATCAGCGATCACACAAAAATCTATTGCCCATCTGGCATACATGTCTGTTACAAAGGAAATGATACTGTATTAGACTCTGCAGCTGGAACTACTGTTGGAGAAAATTAATCAACCTTCTTACCAATCATTATTGAAGATTCAGCTGCACTGTGGTGTAATACCTTTTATTTGCTTTTTATATATAACGCAAATAAATTATTAATAATTTTTTGTATGCTGCTCAATTAGAAAACAATCACACACACACAGACACACACAGACACACACACACGTTAAATGCTTTTCTTATTATAGTGCCTTAGTATTATTTGCCTTCCTTTGCCTACAGTCATGTGTGGGAACACAAAGTTGTCAACCTTGTTCAGATAAAATGCTGGAGTACGCTGATGATGTGCTGCACTTTGTGGGAGGAACGAGTTTGTTTTTCAGTTTCACTGAGGTGAGTCACTGCATTTCTCAGCTATTCTTTGTTGTGGCTTTACAAGTAATAGGGTTTAGTTTACATGCTTATTAATACTAAACAGCCTTTTTTGATCAATCATGTGTGAATTTAATGGAGAGATATATTAAAATAGAGAGAAACTTTGAAATAAATTTTATTGAATTGTTGTACTGTAAGTGGAAATCATTTGCACAAAAAAAAAACCACATATATTGCCTCTTTGTTCATGAAAATCTTCTAACCTATTTATATTTTGTGCTTTATTTCTACCGTGTCAAATTTTCTCATTTCAGATTCTGGGTGTTTGGCTAACATACAGATATAGGAATCTAAAAGGCTCTCGTTTAAATCCTCGAGCGTTCCTTTGAGAAACTTTTCAGATTGTGTTTTAGTTTAGATGCTGCTCAATACTTATGATCACAGAGCAAATCATTTAATAGAGAATGACTCCTATGGTTGTATTTTTATTGTAAATCCCTTTATTAATTGTATAACTATGGTTTCATTATTGTGTTGGAAATGTTAGCCCATTTGTTTAGTTTAAATTTTGTTTTAAATAGTTGTTAGGCATTTTAGAAAATTTGAGCTGAAAACAATGCAAAATACAAAGCTGGAACTGTCAGCGCTAATACAACTTAAACAGTGTTGTGAAGAGAACATGAAATGTAAAGGGAGGTGTTGATGTGAATTTAAGTGACTTGATAAACCAGTGAAACATATAACTAATAATAAATGTATATTAATAAATGAATACCTGGGCTTTGCAAAGTCTAAAGTTTAACACTTTGTTTTGTAAATTCAACCCTAATGGAAAGTTCTTGTGCAGGGAATTTCTTCTTTTGTATTAACTGAAAGTAGAAACTGCTCATTAACTTCTCACCTTCAAGCTTCACGTTTTCATTGGCCACATTAGCACACAGGTATTTGACTTTACCCTAGAGGTATACAATCACTGGCCACGTGGTTGCACTCTGAACAGGACATAAGCAGGAACTGCTGCATCATTTATTTGGATATGGATGAGCCACAGCACAGAGATCTTACCCAACCATGAACACATGATTAAGGAACCTGTCTACAGTGCTTCATATGAAGTAATGTTTATTACCATGATGAAGGAGGGACTTGGGTAGGTAGAACTATATGCTTAATAGGCTGTTGGGAGAGAAAGAAAAATCCCTCAGTTTATAATGAGCTGTAATACTGGAATCTGGTCACCACTGCTGTTTAAAATACATTAACTTACTGTAATAAATCACAGGTTTCACACATTGCTGCAGTGTTACTCTGTACAGTAATGTTTTTAAAAGACTTTGTATTCTACTGAATGTAGTGGCCACTCTGTACAGAAAGCCTAACAAGTTATAAAAATGTATTCTATTGCATTGTGTATATCTGTCACTTGTGAATTACACTTATTCTAAACAGACTTTTCTGACTAATTATTTGTATATATCCTCAATTAAATTTTAGTGACAAGTTTCTTCTCTCCAGATATCATTCATGAAATAATTAATTGCTTGAATTACTGTATATGATTTAACAATGTTTAGCCAAAAATATTTGGACACCCATACCTCGTTCTTGTGCAAACAGTTGCCTAAAACCTACACCGTTGTGTTGAACATATCTGTATGCTGTAGAATTGAAGATTTTTACTTTTAATGCAACTAAGAAGCACAAAGTAAGGTTTATACAGACATCATTTGAGAAGTTTAATGTAGAAGAATGTGTCCTACACAGAGCCCTGATCTCAAACCCAGGGCCTTCTAATGCAAAATCAGAGCCCAACCCCCCTCGCTGAATGATCCGAAATTCCCACAACCACAATCCAAGTTTTACTGAAAAGTCTTCCCAGAAGAGTGGAGGTTATTGTAACAGCAACAGAGGGACCAAATCTGGTGATTTTCAACAGGAATATATGGTTGTGCTAACCGAGTGTCCTACACAAATTTTCTTGTAATTAGTTTTAGAAACCACAAATTAAACAGAACAGCTTTACTTTTAACTTAAAAATGTAAAGCTGATTAGGTTTTCTTCATTCATAAAATTAAAATTAATTTTTCCGAATGAATCCCTTTTATTTTCTCTGAATTACACAGCAGGCAAGCCAACAACTAAAATAGAGGGGACAATTTCAGGACATTTTCAGCATTACATATTTGACTGATACTGAACTGCTATTGACCATATCAGTGAAAATGTACATGTTGTGAACAGTGAATGCAAATCCTACTTCTGAATATTGGTCTTAAAGCTATAAAGCAGTTTTCAAGGCGAGTTTTGTTGATGCTATACATTTAACAAACACAGAATATTAAAGACTCCTGCAGGAAAACTGCTCTTATATTAAAAAGACTTAATAATTATAAGGCTATAATTATTGTGTTTGTGTTAATCTGATATATACTGTACATGTGACTAAAGTAAAGTATGTGCTATAAACGGGACAGGCCTCCTTCAGCCTTTCACAGTTGACAGATCTGATGATGGATGCAGATTAACGGAATCAAACAAAAGAATATGAAATATAAATAATATAAATATTGTTCAGCCTGAACTGAACCTCAGCCTTATTTGGGATATTAATTAGACAAAATAAGTTAAATATTGAATAGGATTTCTATTTTTCATTCTTTAATGGACATATTCCTTTAAACAGAACTGGTAATTTTAGACCTTACTGCTGAATATAATTTGTGTGCTTAACTCCAAGGTGATCATTTGCATGGAATTATCTTTGTACCAATGTCATTTTTAACACTTTAATTAAAGAATGGTGCGTTTAAATATCCGCAAAATGTATACTTAGTATATTAAGTGATGGTGATCATGATCTTGGCGGAAGCAGACGGTAAGGACTTGTTCAGTTAATGTGTGGACAAAGAAGTAGTCATTTTAATGATCTTTGCCATGACAGGATAATATGAAATGCACTGATCATGACAGCTGTGACTCGTGAGGCAAGGCAGGATATACATGATGCTTTTTTTTACACATTTGACATTTTTTTTCCTTGTTTCCTTTTCAACTTCCAGCTTTCATGAACAGGAGCAAAGCGGTCATAGACCTGCTCATGGACAATCCACAATGCAGTCTTGTCTAATAATTTAGTACTAGAGTCATAAGCAATAAGACGGCATAAAATCTAGTTTCAAAATGAAGGATCTTGTTTAAACTCAGTTAAAGAAAAACAAGAAAGAGCATACACATGCAGCAGATGAAAGAGGACCATGGAGCAGACAGGAAAAAAAAAAAAAAAAACAACCACGCAGGTTATGAGTCTGGGGAGAAGACCGTGTGCGTGTTGGGAAACCTTCTACAGCTGAAATTTGGGTCCTCTCTTACTCGTTGTTTGATGTCATTTTTCATCTAAGAATGTAAAGAATAAGTGATTAAACAGTTAATTCCCTTTCAGTCAAAATGCTACAGAATTGGTCTAATAACACTAAAAACAAAACAGTTATTAGGGGAAATTCTTTTTTATCAAAATGGTTTTGTGATGTAAGTTGAGAAGGAAGACCCTGCTACTCCGCCTTACTGTGCACTGTACCTGTTGTGCGTATGCCTCCTGTAGTTCTGGTCTCTCCAGGTCTTCCTGTAAGGCACTGGGCGATGTGACTGGTGTGACACCGACTGTTCTCGCTGCTTGGCTCACTGCCTCAGAGAGTGTGAGTCGGGGACTGTCACTCTGTGCTGTCTGCTGAAAACAGAAAAACGCACATGTTTGGGAGAATCACTGAAAACCTTTGATTATAATTTTTTAAAGCAAGGACATTAAAAAATAATGTGCTTGTGTGGTGTGAACATGAGATCATCAGGACCTTGTTTATTTAAACATCAGTAAGCTTTTCTTGGTCTGGTTGTGAAATCAGAGTGGGAGAAACAGTTTACCTTCCTGCGCTTTGCAGGCATGCCTTGTAGATATGCATCAGATAGAGAAGGCTGTGTTTTAATCTTCCTCTGGCTGTTTATATCCTGCCTGATGATAGGCACCCAGTCCTACAAGAGAACGAGGATGTGTTTGTTAAGCAATTTACCACAAAATCACTTTGGATTCTTTACATTATGAATAAGGAGGAAAACAGAGGTCTTACAGGAGGTAAAGCAGCTGCCCAAGCCTCAGCCTCTTCTCCAGGCTCCTCTCCTCCTGCTGCTGCTTCCCCCGTCTCTCCACCTGAACCTCCAACTGCACCTTCTTCCTGGGAGCTTACCATGGCCTCCTCAGCTGTGGTAGCTGGAGTAGGAGACAGAGTGTCATCCATCTGATGAGGACACAGAGGTTACAGCTTAGATTTTGAACAAGTACAGTATTGTGCATAGACACATCTAAGTAATTCTAGACAACCATTTTATCCATCTGTATGATTATACTTACGTCCATTGGATGACTTTCGGACTCCTGTGCCTCTCTCGCTTCTTCACCCTAATGTGAAATTTCAAAATAAAACATCAATTGTAGATTTATTATTAAATCTTTAACATGATATTGTACAATCTAACACTAATGCTGACCATTTCAAAACAATAAATATTATTTTATTAGAATTACATTTAACTATATGTAATATCTGGCAAAAGCTTAAAAAAAAATGTAACTAGCATGTGGTATTTGGTACACCATTTAGGGAATCGCCTTTACACAAAAACCCTTTAGAAGATCAAGATTGTTTGCATGTACAAGTAAAAATGTTTGAGTGTATTGGTGTAATAAGACACTCTTACCTGAGTGTAGACAACATAGTGCAAGATTTGTTCCTCTGTGACTGGGATGTGCTCCAGAATGACTTGGAGTCTCATAGTCATCATACTGGTCAACCAGTTTACCACACTGGGGTTTACCTCTGCTGACATGGTCCTCTGGAGGGGAATAAAGTTAGATAAAGTTTAATACAAATGTGCTTGTAATAAAACTGAGGGAAATATACTGTTCGTGAAAGACTTATAGGGAGAGTACTGACGATACGGTTGTTTATGACTGCAGTAAGGGCAGCCTGCTCTCCTCTCAGGCAGAACAGATTGAGAGCCAAACACTCAAATAGAGCACGGTTACACAACTGCAGCAAATGTGGTCCAAACGTATTATCTGAAAAGAAAGTAAATATACAATCACAGCAAAGGATATGCATTTCAAATGTAAAATATTTAAAATATGTTTCTGATTTTTAACCGTTATTGTTGAATCTAGAACTTTATGCTGGTGTATTTTTTCTTTATACTTAATAATCAAAATCGATTATTTGTTAGGCTCAAGCGAAAGCTTAACCCTTTTCCAGTTAGATTATATTCTGCTTTACAGATTAATTTGTACGAAAGAAGAATCGTAGTGTAGTGGTAGTGTACGCAGGCTTTAGTGATATCAAGCAGCAGCATTTCCTGATTTTTCTGTATAAATGGAAATAGGAGTTTTAAAAGTCCATTCTCGGTGTTCGAGTCTCTCTGCATTCTCACTTATCCTAAAGCATATCTTAGGCTTTTATTAAAAAAAAATTCCTATGTAAAACAAATGCTCATTTTCAATGCAGAAGTTCTGGGATGACTCGGGTAGAAGGAAAGCAGATCTCTAAACTCTTCAACTTGATCCTTGACAGCTAAAGATTTTTTTCCCCTGCAGTTTTAAGACTTTTATTTGAACTGTCATGTTCCAGACATCCAAGCATCCAGAAGTGGAGTATAAACAATGTACATGAGTGTTTGTGGACATACCTGTGCATTGAAGAATGTGTGTGGCAATGTCAGTAAGCTGCTGTCTTAGAAATGACCGGTTTGTCTGAGTGATGTCCACACCATCCCGTACTGTGACTGATGACTGAGAGATCGAGTGAGATAGATAAGAACAAAAGGCATGCACAATAAATAATATAATTTTCCATATACATTCAGTAAAATTCAAAACTGGTTTGATTCACTCACAAAACTCTCTGTGATATATTCATCTAGTTCACCAATTAGATTATCAGCAGCTGCCTTTGGTTGAGAAAAAGACAAGAAATAAGGGTACAGGCAGAAATTATTATGATAGGTGTAAATGAAAGGTGTACAGAGGAAATGACATACTGCTATGTTGGCCTCAGTGGGCTCTCTGCCCTGCAGATAGTGTTCTTGGAAGAACTGGGCTAGCTGGGGCTGGATACGACTTAGTGGCTGAGACTGACCATGGAGCAGCAGCACCATGTCCACCATGGAGAAATTCTGGCACACAAGAGTCAACAGGTCGCCAAAAAACCCTACACACAAGGTAGATAAATGAGGTGAACTGTGTGAATGTAAAACATATTGACCTAAAATATATTTAACTGTTAGGAAGCCAGTAAAAGTTTTTATAAAAATACTTTTTTATAGCATGCTTTATAGTTTTTTTGTCATTAATAAGCTTGAAATCTGTAGATCCATCTGCTTAAAGATAGAGGGAAGCATTTTGTGCTCATGTGGAAATGATGTAGCTGTACATATCTTGGCATAACAGCAACTACATTAACACCTGCGCACTGTGAGAGGGAGACTGTTTGCTTCACACACACACTCTTACCCATGGCTTCTCCTGTGCTGGGGGTGAAAATGTTGCTGGTCTGGGAGAGTCTCTGAATAAACTGAGCAATACTCTCAGTGTTGTTGTGTGGAGCCCCTAGGGAGCCCATCATAGTGGATAGGACCCCCTGCACTATCCCAGTGAAGAGCTCTGTATTTAGGACTTCTTCACCAGCGGCACCTCCTACCGGTTCAGATTGTGGTTCAGCAGTTGGAGGAGTAGGTGTAGGTGTGGGGCCTGACTGTTGATCTGAGGGGGGCTGAGCATTGCTCTGTTGTGAGGCCTAACAAACAGGTACACAAATTATACAGAAGCCTGAATACACATTTTAATTCACATTCACCATTTGGTCCATAATAAAAAATATGGCATAAAGTTTCACATAAACTGTGGGAGCTCGATAGCTAGGTTACATCATATAGTGGTTTATTTATATATTATATTTTAACCATGTTTACTATTAAACTGATTCCTGACCTGTATGAAGTCAGTGACTCCCTGAAGAAAGGCAGGTATTCCTGGCATTGTCACAGTAACAGAAGGATTTGCTCCTGGAGCTTGGCCAGCAGCAGCCCCCTCTCCAAAGACAGAGCCTAGAAGCTGGTCCAAGTTGCCCATTATGGGAGGCCCCTGAGCAGGTGCAGGGGGTGGTCCTGGCTGGGGAGCAGTGTTTGCAGTGGTGCTTGTGGAGTGTGTGGGTCCTGAGGCACTGGTGGCAGACGCTGAGGGGAAAGCTGAGGATGAAGAAGAGGATGAGGAGGAAGATGAGTTGGAAGATGAGGTGGAAAATGAGAATGTGTGAGAGGATGAGGAGGAAGAAGAGGAGGAGGAAGTTGCTTCACCGGCTGTAAAAAATAAAATAAATATATATATATATTTATTCAAGTTATCTATATTCATTTTATTTTTATAAGTTGGGAGCTGTATATGTGGTAAACATACCTGTCTGGCCTGAAACACCTGTAAAGAGCTGTCCCATCATTCCACTAATCATCTGATTAATAGCAGCTGGATTCATGGGTGTGGCCTGCAAAACAGAAATATATATGCACAAAGAAGGTAACTTAAATATAGGAAACTAGAAACATACAAGAGTAGAAACATTCTATATTTTAGAGCCTCTTTGATGATGTTCTCTACTATAAACTGAATTAAGGTGCCAACCTGGCCTGGATGCTGGCCCATCATAGGATTTCGCAGATTGAAGGTGGCTCCTCTGGTAGTGAAGGAAGGACTTGCCATGCGGTGAGTAAAGGGTGGCAAGGTAAATACAAACCTAGCTTGATGTGGGTGAGGGGGAAAGGGAGGGGGAATAGGGCCTGTACCTGTAGGGATGGGGCCTGTACTGGCAGGGGTGGGGCCTGTACTGGCAGGGGTGGGGCCTGTACCGGCAGGGGTGGGGCCTGTACCGGCAGGTGGGGCCTGTACCTGCAGGGGTGGGGCCTGTACCTGCAGGGGTGGGGCCTGTGGCAGTGCTTGCAGCTTGTTGTCCATGTTGGCCAGCAGCAGTTGCCATGGCCATAGCTTGTTGAGTAACTTGATTCACAATGGCTTGCATGAATTCTGGAGGTAAACCAGGTATCTGCATAGGAGTGGTTCCTGGGATATAAAATGCATAATTAGGACACAAACATTGTAAAGCTTTTTGAAAACAAACCCTCATCATGACTAAATGCTCATTTAAAAAAAAAAAAAAAAAAAAAAAAACGTGCAGGGGTGAGAACAATGTTCATCTCTTACCAGGCTGTGCGGTACCAGCAGCATTCTGTGGTCCAGGCCCTTGGGCATTGCTTCCATTATCTGAAACACAAAATTAGATGTATATTTTAAATTTGCACTTGCATACATGTCTTTTTTATGTCTGTGCAGGCATGTTTTGTGCATGTACATACGTAGACCTACATGCCCACTCGCACCAAAAACCCACCATCAATGTTAATCTGCATCATCACCACTGGCTCCATGGTTTGATGGCTTATGCGTATCACTCTGGGCCCTGGCTGTCCAGTCTGCTGATTGGCCATACCTGGCTGTGGCGTGGTGTTGGTCCTTGCCCTTGCTGCCCTGATTGTTCAGCAGGTTGAGGGTGACTCTCAGCTGGTGGTCTGCCATTAGTTGACATTGTCACTGTGGTCCCCAAATTAACCTAAAAGCATCAATAAAATGGCAAATTATAATCAAATATATAAGATGCAATTATGCTTTCATGTAAAACAAAGACAGGTTAATAGCCAAGGACTATTAGAATCCTCAAAAAGCTTTGGCTCTAGTTTGCAAAATATGTGCACACATTTGGCCTTACCTGTATGGGCATTTGATGCAGTCCACCTGGTGGCAGAATAGAGGACGTGTAGTGAGACATGGGCCGGATCACATGCAGGTGACGGGGAGGTGCACTGGACAAATTACAGCGCAAATCACTCAGGGCTACCAGAGCATTTCCCAAGAGCCGAAGTGCTTCTCCCACCAGGTTAAGGACATGCTGGTCCTCCTCTCTCCCTTGTGTCTGCAGAAAACAGTTTCTCTCTTCTAATAAATCACACTTATAAACAGTATTATTATATGTGTATATGTTGATAGGTACTGACAAAGAAAAAAAATATTCCTTTAGCACAATCACTAACCTGATAATAATAACCATAATTAGAAAGCGATAAAGAATGTGTATATTTTGACTCAAACTTTTAATGCTGCTGTAATACTGCTCAACCAGCATGTACTGTGGGTTTTCCTAACTATAGGTTGAAGAGCCTTAATATGAACTATCGATCTAATCATATTTGGGCTGTAACGATTCTTCAAGTCCATTTAACTACACACGGAGCACTGAGTTTCACACGGACCATTATTACTCACGCACCACACACTAAATATTGGAGAGCTTTGGACAGGGAACACAGAAGATGCTGCAGAATAACAAATAGAGGAACGGGGAGAAAACAGCGAGAAAAAGATTTATATGTAGGCCCATTTCCGCCACTTTGAATATAAAGTTTGCCTAATTCTGAATTTCTTTTCCTCGCAATTCTGACTCTTTTTTTTCTCCCCCCAATCGGGCACAATCACCCCCTGTGTAGTGCCAGAAAGCTTTACCCGTTGAAAATGAAATTGGCTACAATCAATAGAATCGCATGGTATCAAACTAAGCATCAGATCCCTGGAGAGAACTCTAACAATCAGTCTAACAATCAGCTCTGGAGGAGACTGAACAAGACAGATGAAGCAGAGGAGCCTCGTTCATAAACCAACAGCTTCAAACTTCAGGCCGACAACATGGTTGTAAATGGGATAGTCATGAGGGTCCCTTGCATACATTATTGTTGTAATCAGCAGTGGTAGCTGCCTCCAGGATGGAGTGAGCTCTTTGGATGAACGGCTGGAGCCTCTCCTCTACTCTTCTTAGCTCTCCTAACATCTCGACCATTTCTGCAGGGCTGGGGTGGCTGAAAGGAACATGAATTCACAATTCAAATAACAAAAATGCATTTCTATCATTAAATAAATGTAATAGACTTTAGGTAAATAAAGGTATTAATCATATAAACATCAAATATAAACATCAAATATCATCATATTTGTGTCATATCCTTAACTGCATATCCTTAAATTTTAAAGTTCATAAAGTCCTTTAATTCAATAGGTTTGGCAAGTTTCCAAGTAATCATTCCATTTTTCAAGTTATGAACATTTAAGTTTCAGTTTTTATGTGTCCTTACTTGGGTCCTGAAGGAGGAGGAGGGGGTGCATTATTAGTCTGAGATGAGCTAGAGGATGATGGAGGTGAGCTCGGTGGAGGAGGGGATGTGTCCATGGGCTGGACAGAAGGTGAAGGTGTTGAGGTGGAAGAGGCAGGAGGAGGTGCAGAATCCTGAGCTGAGGAACCATCCATGGGCTGTCCCTATGAACACAGAAAAGTCGAATACTGAGTGTGAAACAAGACATCAGCAATTCTCAAACTTGCAAAGCTTCAGGATTTTTTTTTTTAACAACATTAATGTATCAATAGTCCATAATACAAAATCAATAACTAGTTATTTTATCCGGAAATGTGATGCAAAATGTGCTTAAGAGATCCTCATTACCTCCAGTCTCTGAATCAGGGCAATGGTGTCTCGCAACAAATTTTCAGCCAGGAGCAGCCGCAGCCGGGGCTCACTCTGCAGGGTCTGATCCATATCAATGTTCACATTGACTGAGCCATTATTCTAGTAATGAAACATACACATACCATTATGTCTAATATATTGAACAAAGACTTAAAAAAAATGTAAATGTCTAAAATGACGCTCGTACCCCATTATTGCTGCCGACTCGTGTATTCCTAACACCCTCCCCGAGGCCCGCCATTAACTGCTGGATAGACATCTGAGGAAAGACATGCGCATTTGACATTAGTATTTCTATGGTCTACGGGAAACATGGGTATTCTTTCTCAAGTTATTTACAGGCAGTTATTCCGTGTATAACAGTGTATACTATATATAAAAGACCTGACGTCTGTATGTTTGACCAATAAAAGAAAGCCCAAGTCCCTGCCTGAATCTGCTGGGGGTCCATGACATTCACTGGAAGATTAAGGGTACCGAGCATGACGTAGCTATTAGCATTGCGGTCATGTGTGGCTCCATGAGGCATGGCCTGAGGAGTTGTGGTGCTTCCAGGCTGTGGGCCTGCCGAAGTCCCGGTTACTCCCCCTGAGCCAGATCCTGACTGAGTTGTCTGGGGTGGAGCTCGCTCAACCAGGTGAATGACTTTACCATTTACATCTGCAAACAAAGGGACAGAAACATTGCAATCTTTTCTAGATTTGCATCATTCACTCATGCATTATTTATACAGTACATGATGCAAATACAGAGAAAATTCTCAAAGTGAAAAAACTATCCAAAACAAAATCTGCATCATATAAAAGCATAATTATTAATCCTAAGATCTTTAGTGTGTATTTGACAAAAAAAAATATTACATTCATTAATTCATTTAAAAAATGTGTACACACTGTCATTATTGGTGGGCAATGTTCTGACAAAGTTGAAAGTGTTTAACTACATGTTTTTATTTTTTATTATTATTATTCTGTAGCAGTAAGCCTTCACATTCTGTCACCTGCTCCAGCATAACAATACTCCAATGCACAAAGTGAGGTTTATACAGAAACAGAGAGCTCACGAAATATCAGTGCCTGATCTCAATAATGCACTTAGGGCTGAATAAACAAAACTCGCCATGCTCCAAACTTTCCCAGACATAAAGGTGATTTTAGCAGCAAAGTGGGACTAGAATAGAATGTTTTATCGAGCAAGTACGCGTGTGATGGCAAGGTGTCCACAAATGCGTTTGAATATCATTCAATTTAGGATTGCCAAGTTGTAAATAAAATTGCAGTGTTTATTTACTTTGCATAAATGTAAATGGAACGTCAGTTGCAATAGAGTCTAACAATATTATAAAACTTCTGAGGATAACTCTGATGTCTCAAAAGTATGAAGAAATGCATCCTACTAATATCACGCTTTAATTTCAACCCGAGATATCAGGCAAATTTGGCTTTACTTTTGGGAAACCCCTTAAGGACAAACTGTACAAAACAGGCAGCTCTAAACAGGCTTGCCAAAGCAAATGGATGAAAGCCCTCACTGTATTCTGCCAGAGTTTTCTCATCCTGGAGCACTCGTCCCTGGTAGATCAGCCTCTGCTTATCGACGGGTATTCCCACTGAGGGCGATATGTGCTCCTTAAACTCTTTCACAGTGATCTAGGGAGAAAAAAGATAACGTGTCACTTAATAGGTTGTTTTAACACAATGAGATGTAAATATCCAGAAATGAAAGCAGAAATTCTGATTTCATTTATTGATCTCGAAGCTAAATGTCTAGATTGTGCAATGCACATAAAAAAGAAGCCTTTCCAAATGCTAATACTAACTTTAGTTAAACTGTCATCACTTTTAGAAGTGGAGCTTTGTGTAAACGGGTTGCTAAATCAACTAAATAATATTCAACCCCACCCAGAGACCTGTTTTTCACAAATCTTACCCTATACACCTTTAATGAGGAATAAACTCCATGTAGATTAGAGATTTTTCAATTAAATTATATAAATATTTCACAATATAAATTTTCTAAATGTATTATAGTGCATTTTACTCTTGAAGTGTTTACACGCAAATCATGTTTCATCCAGTATGATGTTATTTATGTATCTGCACATGTTTTGTGTTTGGATAAGGTTTGGATAAAACCCTGTCAAAATTAAAGGGACTGTCAAACAAGCTAATATTTAGAAAAACATGATAAATAAGATGTTTAACGGCAGTGAAGTAACTAACTTTTTTTAATCAAACACCCTGGCTATGCTTCATGGCCCCCAGAAGAGATCACTCTAGTATATTCTATTGCTTACGTATTCTTTTTTTTATTTTCGATGACAATGCAGCCTATGCGTCTTTAGAAAACAATGCGATAGTGTCGTAGCCTATTAATAATTAAGTTACATTCACTAAAATAGCAAGCAAAAGATGCAAACTAAGTTCGGGATCCAGGGTGGTGGTGTCAGAATGAGGACTTGATTCAGCATAAACAAAGTCCAGCAGTTCCATATGGAAGCAGCAATATCTCCAAATATCTCCAATATTTTAACTTTGCACATGTGGATTTATTTGAAAAACATTATCATTTGCACTGCCTTTCTTTGACATACCCTGCACTAATTGTGCAATGTCTATCTTTATTTGTTACTTTAATTTTCCTAGTTTTTATAACACCAGCACACCATGACAAATTCCTTGTACATGCAACCCTTAAAAGGTTATTCAATTTTTATTCTCCATCATGAAGACCAATTGAAGCACTAACCATCTATTCTTCTGGCACATGTATACCTTTTGACAAAATCACCTCCCTAGAAGTTTATGCTGATTCTAATCACAATCACTTGCTGTGCATGTACTGATTTGTACTACATAATAGAAACACATGCTAATGCATAAAAGGCTCAAAGCAGCATGGATACCCACCTGTGCTCTCACAGTATAGCTCCTGCTCTGAGAGTCCAGAGTTTTCACAGTGACATCTATCAGATTGTTCTCCTGCTCCTCCATTCTGCTGCCAGGCTCAAGATCAGCCAACTAAATACACACACATATGCAGATATCAATATTACATTATTAACACACAAAACAACCTAGGTGCAATTAACTTTCAGAAGTGAAAGACGAATGTCGCTTCTATCACACCATGAGCCATTTTTCTAGCGCTTTCTTGAACTTTCCACCCACTAACTCCACTCCTTAGCTGTTATTTAGCGTAGATGCTAAAAGTTAGCCATGTAGCCCAATTGCATGGCCAGCTAGAGCAACGTGAGCTTTAAAAGTTACCTAGAAGAAATGTCGTGCTATTAAATAAAGTCCAGCTCCAGGTGTACTACATTTATTTGCAGGCAGCTGAACCGATACCGAATCATTCTTACATTAATAATATTAAGCTAAAGCGCTAAGTGCTAAGCTAGCTTAGCTAGCATGGTCCTACCTTGAAAGTCGGTTATATCACTGTCTGTTCGTGGTTGTTGCGTTCACTCTGCCTTTTCCTTCCAATGTATCTAACTCACGCCGTGTCCTGTATTATAGTGTTTATTATCATGACAGTATTTTTAGAAATTTCAATTTCTGACCGCTAGCCAAGTCACCCGAGCTAGCTAGCATACAGTATACGCCTGCATCGAAAGAACTAAATGTAGGCTACACCTACTTCCGGTTAGGGCTATTTAACTGGCCAGGCTCCCAAACCCAGGCCACTATAATCACTACATAATAGAAACGAATGTCACTGGTGGCATTCACAACCAGGTCATATAAAACCATATATCCTGACAGTATAAGATAGATTGAGATCAGATCCAACATCTGGCTTGTTCCTACCAGCTAGTAAAATTATGATAGCTGGTTAATAGACCATCTTTGTAAGATGGTAAGTACTTTCAAAGCTTTCTTATTACTAAACCAGATTACTAAATGCTTGAGATTGGATCAACAAGTAGTGTTGGACTTCGTATCAGAAGGTTGTGAGCTCAAATCCAAGAACCACCAAGCTGTCACCGTTTGGCCCTCGAGCAAGGCCCTTGACTTCTCAGCTGTATAAACGAGTTACGTGCAAGTCTCTTAAATGCTATAAATCTAACTTGAATAATATATTTATTAGATTCAACTGTATCATCGCTGCGCAGAGTACAAGTACAGAGCCAATGCTAAAACATAGACCAAGCCCAAAATGGTAAGTTTTTAACCATTATAAACTAATCAACAGTCTGAAAGTTATCAGAAATTAAACCATTCTTGTGCTAATTCGAAAAATGTATGTGTAAAATCATATATCCACCTGGGTTTTGGCCTGCTCAGTGAATCCTATGAAGCATATTTGGTGTCACTTTAAACATAAACTAACCACAAAACAGTTTTTTCAACTACAAATCAACTGTTTGACGCGTTGAACAATGGATGGAATGACACTGTCTCTTCTTTTTGTAAAAAGCAAGTTTACAGACAAGGCTTAAACAGATAAAGAAATCACTGAGAAAATCCTATACCGATTACTTTAGCTATGTGTTTCAATTCTGCTCATTTGCTGACCAGTGATTTATTTTAAGATTATTAAAAGCTTTACATTTTAAATAAAAAAGTAAACATGTACAGAAGTGCATCCTAACACAATTCTTTACCATGTCCCCAGTTATGTGTTTTCTTTTAAAATTGTTTATGATTAATCTTTGATTATGTGAAGTACCTGCCATGCTCCTGAAAATGAGTGGTGTTACTATAGAAATCACAACATACTGTACTATAAGCATACTATATACAACATTATACAATAATACAATTCAATTAGAATTATTTTATGCAGGCCTGTAATACCCTGAACTTTATTTATTTATTTTGTGCTTATGCAGAAAAGCAGCATATCTAACTTCAAATATAATACAATACAACACACTGAGGTTTGGTGTACACGTGTTTGTACGTTATCGGGGAACACGTTGAAGGGTCTTTTGTTTTCCTTCAGTTTGTTTATTAAGTCTGAAATTATCAGCAGTGGCCTTATGAACACATCAGAGGACTTTGCAACATTCAAATGACTAGCCAATTTAGAAAACCTTACATTTTAATTGATAAACATTTGATTTATTTAACATTTTAATTAATTTAATTTAGTATTTCCCCCAACTGATTTTATTCAAATGATAAAGGATTTAGACTATAAAATCAGACCACAAGAGCAATTTATAATGTTGTATCCAATTCATTAAAAGCATCCATTTGTACACTTTCTGGTTCCTTCAACCAATTAAAAATTTGTTGAACAACAAAGATCTGACTTTTAAGAAGTGACAGGAACAAGAAAGATCAGAAAGCGTTAACAAAACTCTAATATCTGCATGTGTGAAGCAAAGATAAAACACCAGAAAGGAAATCGACTCCAAACTAATTTGTCGTGTTATTTTAGATGAGGATTTGAATAAAATTCAAAAAAAGAGTCCAACCAGTTTATTTAATACAAAATCTTTATAATGATGGGGACTGCATTATGTCTATTTTATTCATATAATCAAATTCAATCAGACCTCAGATGTGCTACAGACATTTATATAGTAAACACTCTTTACTGGCTGAACTTTCGTTTCCACAACACCATATGACATGACCTGGACTGTGTATAACAGCTGTTAATGGTAAAGAAAAAGGTGATTAGTACATTAAATCGAATCGATTGTACCTTTTGCATATTCACATGTGCTTGTTTTGTTTTGTTTTTTGTTTGTTGGTTTTTTTGCTCTTATAGTGCTCCTGTGTTGTATAGTGTTTTTCTTGGAAACCACTTCAGTGCTGATAATTTCTTTTCTTTCCATTTGAAAGTTTTTCTTTTTTCATTTGAAGGTTCATTGAGCAATTTTGGAGCTCTGGAGTGCTCTGGAGAGGTAAAGACTACACACGTTAAACACTAAACGGAAGTCAGTTTCTGCTATGTTAAAAAAAAGTTTGCCCAATTCAGAGTTTTTTTTCTCGCAATTCGGCCATTTCTTTTTAGCCAATCGGGCAGCGTCACCCTCTCTGTAGTGCCAAAAATCTTCAAATAAAAAACGCTGAGTTGGAAGAAATAAAGTCGGAATTGCAAGAAATATCTTTGTGATGTTCTGAACACCGAGGCCTTATGTTATGAGGAATCGTTTTCCGTATGTTTATCCATTTTTCCTTTTATTTCTTTTTTCTATTTCAAAAAGATGCCTTCGACAATGCCTTTTCATCACATGACGTGCAGTTTTGTTCGCTTTATTTGATTAAAGTTGTTTCTCTGTGCTGTGAGTGAAAAAATAAAAGTAGTCTTACCCACTTGTTACTACCTGGTTTGGTAAAACACACACAAAATTCGACTATTAGTCGACTGTAGTCAAGACAATTCTGATTCGACTGTGTAAAATCATTAGTCAGGGACACCCCTCGCTCAATTAATCAGCTGTTTTGTAATTATATATTAATGGTGCTACAGCCTATGTAACTAACCCTCATGATGATGTGCAAGAGCATCTATGCTAGATGAAGCAAGAAACCTGTTTGCATTCATATGAGCTAGGTAGCTAATGAATCTATCAAGCTACAAGCTAACTACTGTAGCAAGCAAATGTTTCCTTTCTTTATATACTGTTGATGGTGGATGTGGTGTTCACTAAAAGTAGCTGGTTAAAATTATGGTTCAGAAATCGATCTCTTTGATATAGAGCATTTTCATATTAGTTGTGTTAATTGTAAGAGGAAAAAATTTTTCAAGTAGGTCCACCAAACAGTAATTTCAAAATGTTGATGGCCAGGTTTGCTTTCTTATTACTGCTACCCAACAGGTTACCGATAGTGTTTTGTACTCGTTTCTCCACTCATAATACCGTGTGAAGAATGTGCTGGGATTAATTAGTAGCCTGGTTGAAAACCTTTTCACCCTAAGTATATGGATTATGGTATTTAGCTTGAGGCAGCACCCATATGCTTTGTAACATATGGCCTAGTAATGTCTGATGTTCTTGGAACCAACAAATCTGAGCTTGATCTCCATCCATTTTCAAAAAACACAAAGCTCTTTAATTCAGCGTCATTTCACAGCATCTCTGATGACGCTTCTCCACCTGGCCTGATAATAAATGTGACAGGATTAACCCGAAGCCGGATCTCTGGTTGTGGTGATCCTAAACACTTGGTGATGTAATTGCACCTTGAAAATGTGCCAGTAATCCCAGGATTAGCATCATTAACATGCTCAGAGTGCAGTAAACCTCATTTCCATATCACACAGTGCGCTTTCATAAGTCACATTTCTGCTGGGCCAGTCAGAAGCAGTAAAAGATTTTACACTGTGGCCTGGGAACAAGCATGATGCAGCTTTTATTGTATATTTCTTCTTAATGTTATTCCATTGTTTAATGTTTAATTCTTCATTTTCTATAACTGGAAAGGAAAATCCCATATATAGCAATGATCACGGTTTTATATACCATTATTACAATAGTGCTAGTCAACACATGAATTAAGTTTTAGATGCTTCACAGTGCCAGATTTATTTGTTTTTATTTGTTTTAGAGTTTATTTTAGCTGTTTTTGGATGCAGTCTCACTCAATTCATTCTGACTGTTTTTTTGGTTTCTTAAAAACCCTCGTAGAATCTAATTTAATGGCATCAGCAGGAATTGTATTGGTTTTAATGGAAATTGTAATGGTTCTAGTCTTTGTTACGCTACTATTGGTTGATATCTACTGGATACCATTGAGGAGCAATAATAACATCTTTGGCAACAGTTAGACCACATGTTGGTATCTAATAAACACCAATAGGAACCATTGGGAGATCAGTATCCATATTCCAAAAGGTTTCAACAATGGTTTCTTTGGTTTGATGATAATTTAATGATTTATATAGACTCAATATTTAATGTAAACTATTCGGTAATGGTTAATAGCTGATGGTTTTTAATGCTATTTGTAAAAGAATTCATTATCCTATGATTTTTCTTTTTAATTCAGCAGGTATGATAAGTTGCATTGTTTTTGAGAGCGAGAGAAATAAAGAAAGAGGGAAAGAAAGACATGAGAGACTGGTGTTGGAGCTGTAAAATAAGAGATAACGGGCACAAATCTGGTCATTTCACAACATTATATTGCTATTTAAATCAGCATGTCTCTTTTGTGTTTTATTTCTTACAGATTTAAATTTCACTCTAAAATCATTTCTATAAATGTGCATTATTTGATCACATGTAGCTTGAACCTTTATAGACCATGCTCAATATATAACTGTGTGTGTGATGGAGGAGTTGGTCTTTTGAGTGTGTGTTCTCGCTCTCTCTTAGTTAAGACACAGGGTTTGGAAGCTGATGAGGACTCAGTGGGATGCGTGTGGGACTCAGTTGGAGCTGTAGGATATCCTGAGCAGTGTGTGTGACTGACTGAAGAGCAGCCCATCAGGAGAGAGGCAGCATAAGCCTTTCTCACTCTGTTCTGCCAGTTCTCCAGCCAGCAGGTAGACGGATAACAAGACTCTACAAGCCAGGCGTTTTTCCTCCCTGTATGCCTGCTCAGGCGATGTCGTGGGATTAGTTCTGTGCGCTTGTGATAGAAAGGGGTTCAGCCGTGCCATTCTGTACTTCCTTTTTAAAGATTAATTAATGACATTTAAGGTATTCCTTGTAAACTCCAACAGGAAAGATGAGCGTGCGTGTGTGCGTAAATTAGAGATTGGAAAAAAAAACCCTGTGTATACGATCGGTGTATACGATACATCTTTTGGATTAGTGTTTTGAACTTGATGACATTCTGCCACTCATATAAGGGACTTTATTATTGAATGTATATGTTTTTAGAGCACATTTATCCACCTAAAACTTATTTCACTGTGTATCTAACACAGAAATATTACATAAATAATAATAATAATTCAAACTAAATGTTATACTCTAATATACAGTATATCAGAATATAAATTGGAAAGTTTTTTTTTTTATTTATACTAGTTAATTGTGATCTCTTTCACTCTAATGCAGTAAAAACATCATAAATACAAATCAAATTAAAAGAAAAACAATATAATGTTAATACAAAGAAGAAGAAAAAAGAAAAACACTGTTATAAACACATGCATACACTCACAGACACCCAGGCATGTGTGACAGACAGCAGGTTAATTATTTGATTGTTTAATTGTTTGTTGATTGATTTATTGATTAAGTTGTTGCTTTTTAAATTAATTTATTTCACATTTCTAATAGCTTGAATAAATTATTGTAATGGATGCCACGATGAAACAGTATTAAAATAGTAGTTACTATTTTAATAAAAATGAGAATAGTGTTGTCGATTATAATACAAAAACATTTTTACACTCAATACAGCGTGCCTGTAGATCCTACTTTGAGACCAGACTACTATAAACGCTGCCAAAAACGCAAGATGTCAGCCGTTTTACAGTTTAATTTTATTACTAAACAAAATATTTTTTGGTTATGATAGATCTTTTTGTTTATTTATTTATTTATTTATTTATTTATTTATTTATTTATTTTTGCTGAAATTGGTTCTGTGCTCATCAAGGATCTTGTTGATGATAATGCCAACCCACTTTGCTTCCTTGTCTTCCCACATGATGGCAGTATGATGCAAGCCCAGCTTCACCCCATACCTCCTTCTTTGTTCTCTTGCCAATATAAGGACTGTGCCGCTTTCCCTATAATTTCTTAGAACGGGGAAGAAATGTATCCTCTGGTCAAAATAAATAGCCTTTCACAGTTAATTTAATTGACTTTTTTTCACATTATCGTGGTAATTTTGCCTCTGCCTATCGCAAACAAAAACAACACATGTTGCCAAGCAGACATGCGCATGCCAGTTGAATCGCTCAGACTAACTTGTGGTTTATGGGCTGAAAGTCGAACAGAGTTATATCACTATAGATGTGTATATATTAAGTCAGAAATGTGGGGCGTGCTGATGCTGACGGTTTCTTAGCGCATCCTTTACTTTTGACTTGCAGGGTCTTGGAGTGGTGCAGTGTAAATTGGGGTCACAGGCTAGCTTTGTTTTGGATATTGCACAGGCTAGCTTAATCATCAACTCTTCTTGAATGTGCATCCACACACACACACACACACACACTCTCACAGAGGGGTGTCCAGGGGCAGCATGGCGGCAGTGTGAGCCATGTCCCGGCTGGCCTGGGGCAGTTACCACATGCTGACGTGTTTAATTGTGTGCGTTCCCAGGCTGCCGTGACAAGTGTGTGTTCACACTGCGCCAGTAGAGAAGGGCAGCCGGGGCCAACGTGCCCCACTACATCTCCTCACACAACCGGGTGGCCAAAAAGATCCTGCTGGTCACCATGATAATGGCAGGCAGGCCGAGCATTCTGCCTCACTCACCTTGTGTGGAAAAAAATTCTGGAAAAACACATTTCATCACAAATGGAATCAAACTTGAAATAAGCAAAAATGCGACTTGCCAGCAGTAACTTTCCTAAACTTTTTGTCAAAAATGTGAACTCCTGTAAGGTTGCTGCAACTTTTTTGCTAACAAAAGATAAGCTTTCTTTAAATTTGTAAGAACACTGTTAGGATTCAATATAGAAATATTATTATCTTCATGAATGCTACCTAGCGATTTAGCTAGCTAACACAAAAGCTGTTCAACTTGACCTTATCATGAAATCATCTTAAAAATGTATTCAAGAAAAGACCAAAATAGTATTTAGAAAATTCATTACAACCTGAACCTCCTGAGAAGAATTACTGTAATAAACAAGACTAAATTGAGGAAAATGCCACGAAGATGCAAACTCAATATAACAATATCATTTAAATCTTAAAACAATCTAATGCAAACATTTCACAGCCATTAATATACTTCTGTAATATTTTTTCACCATTAGGTAACTGTTAAGTTTCAGGTAGAAACCTAAAACAGAGTTTACCCTTCAGAAAATGTAGCACGTTATACTGTATGTTAGAAATGCCCCTTTATAAAGCTAGAATTTAACAATCCGGAAAACTCTTGATTAAAAAGACTGCCTTACAACCAATGTATCCAGAACATTGGGGTAATGTTGTTACAACAAGGTTACTAAAACACGTCCATTTTAAGGCTTTCTCATTCATTCTTTAGATAGTTAGCAGTTCTAAGCCTTCTACAGATTCTACTTGTAGTTTTCTCTGAGAGGAAAAAACCTCCTGGTGTAGTCCTTAACAATTCCGTGCAGTACCCTAAAACAGACATTTTGTTTTAGAAAAGGTTCCAAGAAGAACCCTTTGGGAAATCTTTATTGGATTATTTGGATGTTTAAGGACTGTATTACATTCCATGATTGTAAACCACCGAAGGAACATTCTCTCGGTAAAGTCTAGCCTTTAAAGAACCTGGCAGATACAAGCATGCATAAGCATGCAAGACTATAGAATTATCATAAGTTCTAAAATTATGTCCCCTCACACCTTTTAAAGACTCTACTATCATCCAATGTTTTTGACTGGTTCTAATAAGGATGAGTTAAAATGTTACCAAAACAACTTTCCTGAAATGTTTTTGACATTTGATTTGTAACACTTCAGTCAGTCATAAAACATTCCTAGCAATGTTACCAAAACAATGCAATATTGTAACAATTGTCATATATATACATACAGTAATCCCTAGTTTGTCGTGGTGGTTACGTTCCAAAACCGCCCGCGATAAACGAAAAAAAAACCTAGATAAACGGACGCACCCCAAAAATGCTATTTTATGTATACAGTACTGTACTGTATTAACATTTTCCTTCATTTTAAAATTAATTATATTTTTATTAATAAATTTCAGTATTTCAACAAAAACAATTCCCTATAAGTTTTTTTGGTCAATCGTGTTATTTACGAGAGCCCGGGAAAATCAGTAAAACAAATTAGTTATGTGGCAAATGCAAAAACCGGGGGTGCGAGATTCCAACCGCGGTAAAGCGGTATACTGTATATATAAAAAGTTTTATTGATCTATTAGTTGCTTTACTTGAAATGTATATTTTTTTTTTACAAAATTTGGAAACAACCATCCAAAGAACTTTTGAAAGTGTATTACATCAAGTATTTTTTAATAACATCGTGTTAGTAACATTTCAGTCGAGGTAACAAATCAGTCACCTGATTTTTTTCAAATAATGTTAGCAGGGATGTTTGTGTTTTGTTTAAATTAATCTAGTAGCTGACAGTGTGATCAAGTTATTAATCTTCGCAGTAGGTATGTGCAGATCCATACGGAGATTTCAAATTCTTATGTTTATATATATACTCTTACTTTTTATGAAATAACTTAATTTTCCATTTGCTGTATACTTTCAGCATGAGACCGCAGAGGCACACTTCTGTAGCTGGTTTGATTAGTGTCTCTGTAATTGAGAGGTAAAGTTGTGCAGCGCACTACTCCCTCTCCTCTCTTCTCCACCTCTGTTCTCGTCTGCTCTCTGCTCCCATGTCTGGGATGGTAAATAAGGTTGGTGTGTGAGAATCTCATTACCAGGACACAAAGCGGCCTTTCCTCTGAGGATTGAGGGTGTGTGTGTGTGTGTGTGTGTGTGTGTGTGTGTGTGTAAAAGCAGTCTCAATCATGGGCACGTTGATGGGGAGGGAGAGTGAGGCAGCTGGGCTCCTGCTCAGGCCTTCAATTTCCTCCACAGTCCAGCCACTCGAGTGTGTAATTACTATGGGGTGTCGTGAAGGTGCGATTCCTTCTCCTGGTAACACTCACCCCCTTCTTAGCCGCACCACCCGCACCCACTTCAGGTCTCAGACACCCCCTCAACACCTCCCACGATCCCGGTAAATACCCCCACCCCAGCCACACTCCAGGTGAGGGAATTGCATCCAAAACTGCCTGGTTCTGAGATACAAGACGACAAATATAGTCCCTTTTGCAATGGTGCTGCCCCTCAGCATAATAGCCCCTCTCTCATGCTTTACACTGTCTTTCTGTTTACCATGGTCATCTGTCTGAGATAAGATGAAAGAGAGTGAACAGCACGTAGTACATTTGGAAAGAAGTATTAGTCCTAAATGTATAGTATGTACTATACAGGAATCCTTTACCAAAATCTTGCTTTTTGTGGCATGAAAGAAAACCGTACCTCACAATACATGGCCATAAAGTGGCTTTTAATGTATGTCTATGATAATTTTAATACTAATTCTATTGTCATCCCTCTAGAAGGCAGTTAAAAGGATTAATTTTAAGATAAATCACCTTCTTGTATGATTTATGAATGTAGAGATGTATGGCTATATTACCTTTAACTATATTATATATTAAGGTTCCTCTAAGCCATGCTTATCTCTAAGCAGATTTGTACAATAGTCTGTCAAGAGTGTTATGCACATGAAATACTACATGGTGTCTCAAAAGTTATATATATATATATATATATATATATATATATATATATAATATACCAACATATCAACATGGTGTTGAAGAAGTCCAGGAACATCCACCAAGGAACACAACACGCTATATATGGATACTTTTGGGGACCTTGTAAAGCAAACTCAGTTCAGTTGATAAAACCAGGATATTTTCTTTAGGATATTGTGTACCAGAAGACACAATAATAATGTCGCACATGACCATCATGAGACAGTCGATGTCAGGAAGGTTTTCCCTGCCACAGTCAGCAACCGACTTGCTTGTTAGGGTCAATTTACAATTGTAAGGAACTGCTTTATCTATGTAAGTTAAGAGAATGTCTATTGTGTAAAAGCGCTATACAAATAAACACATTTATTGAATTGAATTATTATAGTAGCAGAGTAAAAGTATACTGCACTATTGTGATTTACTTTGTGTAACTCTCTAATGCTAACTTCAGGAAACTTTTTTTTTTTCTTCTTCTTAATGCTGCAATCTGTTTTGATTTTCATGGCATTGTGGACCACTTTCATAATTTAATAGGTGATCTAGCTCCTGCATAGAGGGAGATAAAAGTGGCTAAATTCAACACGTTCTCACTCCCAACTCGTCACATATGGACGTTTGGTCGGGATCCCTCGGAGTCACATTTTGAGTTGGGAGTGAGAACGTGTTGGAGCTACAGAAGTCTGTGGGAATCCTTGCACGTTGAAAAATGATGCCAAAGGAGTACCCAGTGCATCAAAATGTAAATCCAATGGATCCTGACCAAACGTCCATATGTGATGAGTTGGGGATGAGAACGTGTTGCCAAATTAAACTGGATCGTTCATTCTTTCATCTCTTTAGCCTGTGCTATTTGTTCTTGCATGCAAATTTCATATGTAAATATATATATGCCCCTTTCTACATATCTCAATGTATATATATATATATATATATATATATATATATATATATATATATATATATATATATATATATATATATATATGCCCTTTCTACATATCTCAATGTATATATATATATATATATATATATATATATATATATATATATATATATATATATTATATATATATATATATATATATATATATATATATATATATATATATATATATATATAATGTGTGTGTGTGTATGTATGTTGCAGCTTTTGCCTGTTGTTATACAATATTCCATTCCTTTTGTGTACAATACAGTTGAAAACTGATCAAATGCAAGAATGTTGGTGCAGAAGTGAGTAGTTTTTTTACTGCAGCTCCTTCAGCACAACTCTTTCACTTTTCACAAAGTACCATGTGTCAGTATGTAGTCAGTAATGTTGTGCAGTGAGAGGGAGAAACAGATAGAGAGGTAGAGGATGGAGAACAGTGTTTGAGGCTCTTTGTGCTTTGCGGCTGGCTCCGGTGCTTTGAAGATGCTCATTGACCGCACACGGACCTCTCCCAGCAGGAGTCTGCAAGCGACGCACGCCTGTCATTTGTATACAGCTGTTTCTTTCATCTGTTCTCCTCCTCATCTTCTCCACTCCACCTCTTCTTCCATGCCTCCTTCCTCTTTCTCCCTTCTTCGCAGCTGTTTACCCGTTGTTGCCGGATGTGCTGGTCATTGGCATGTAGAACAAACACACAACATCTTGTTCATGCTCCTTGCACTGATCATGCTGAGATGTTTAAGAGAAAGACAAGTGTAGCTGGGGGGCGATTTCTCACCATGTGCCCCACCAACTTTGGCCCGGCACACACTGAAAAACAAGCTGCAGGTGCTCCATGCCTGGTGTTAATTGCTGCTAATTGGTGCAGCCGTGCACAGATTGTAAATAACTGTGCCATGTTTTATTGTAGCAGGATGGAATGTTGTGATCTGAAGTAGGAATGTTTAAACACCGACTGTTTCTCATATCCCGTAGCTTGAAGATAGAAGGTTTGTCATGAACAATAGTGCTGCAATCTGACACAAATGAACACATCTCTATCCTTTCTAAGCACTTATACCCATTCTCTCTTTTTTATTATGTATTTATTAAAGAAGAAAAATCATAAAATCAAGATAAATATGAATAAGCAAGTATATCAACATACCTTATATATGGAACATTCTGCAGGGTTTCTTTCAGTGTTCTCAAGCTGTCTTTAGAGGTATAAGGCATACATTTGTAAACTTTGCCTCCTCTATCCGCCATCTTTAATTTACTTTTGCACTGCCTCATACTGCAGTATAGGAAATAGTCCATTTGTAAATGTGCATCAGATGTAAATCAGAGTGCACAGAGATTCTACACAAGTGAATTAATGCAAAGTTGCTTGCTCAAAATACAGGGACCACTACAGAATGGTAGACACCTGACATAGTGCACTATATAGGAGATAGGGATCAGTTTCAGACACAGTCCATGTCTACCAAATTGAGTTTTACATCTGCGCCTTTCAGTTTACATGCAACAAATAATTATAGTGTCCCTAAATATCTAAAGTGCAAACCTAAATTAATAGGAATGTAGTTATATGAATATAATAGAAGCTTTAATTAATTATTTTATGTGCTATATTGATACAATAGACGGTCTGCTGAAATTGGTAAAGATTTAATTGCCTGCACTGGGAGACGTTAATTGCAGCTTGCTTATGGAGATAGTGCTAGTTCCACTCTCCTGCTTGCTTTTGGAGTAGCAGCAGACCACATGACCACTTGGCCATTTCAGAAAAATCCACTGGATATAAATCTTTTTGTGTGAGAGAAAGGGGTTTTAGGTTATGCAAAGAAAAATGTCCTCCTAAACTGTAGCCATATCGAATTAGCAAGTATGAGCCAAAGGCAGAAAGGGTTCACTTTCAGTATCCATTCGTCCTAGATGATCTTGACCATCCTGAATGGGATACAAATCCACCATGCACACATTTCATGTAAACATTTAAATAAAATAAAATCTTATTTGACTACGTTCCCTGTAATTTTCTGAGGGATCATGTGACATCGCAACATTATTCATATCGCCCAACTTTTTTTTATCGTTTTGACGTGTCGCGTCTGTTTTTTTGCATATTTTGTTAGATAACACCCACATGACGTCACATCACTATGGTATTCAGTGACTTCTGAGAGACAGTGAGTGACTTCACTATATTACAAATTTAGCCACAATATTCACAATGTTGGACATCTGGTCAGAAGGTCATGAGTTTAAATCTAAGCACCACCAAGCTGCCACTGCTGGGCCCTTGAGCAAGGTCTTTATCCCTCAACTGCTCAATGTATAAATGAGAAAATTGTAAGCTGCTCTGGATAAGAGCATCTGCCAAGTGCCATAAATGTAAATTTTATTGTATTTTATATTGTTTTTACCGTAATTTCCGGACTATAAAGCGCACATATATAATATATATATATATATATATATATATATATATATATATATATATATATATATATATATATATATGCCGCACCCACTGAATTTTACAAAGATTTTTATTTTGAACATAAATAAGCCGCACCTGTCTATACTGTACATAAATAAGCCGTGTCTACACTGAAACTAATATTCTTTACACAGGCTTTAACGAAAGACAGAGTCTGTTACACGGTGTAACAGGTGAAAACCCAGGAAAAATCCATAACTTAGATGCTTCGACACAGATACCTATAGATAACTGTATTATTCTATTAAAACTTTATACAAATAAATTAAAAAGAAAAAAAAAGTGTATTTTTAAAATCCTACACTTATACATTCTAACAGAATCTCGATTTCCCTTTTTCCTCTTAGTGTTTCAGCCTCTGTCAGTCATGGTCAGTACAGTAGGTAAATGTAGGTAAAGGGCCCTGCTTGCTACGGATACAGTTAAAAAGTATATTAAATATTAGTTAATATCAATTAATTATAGCATGCTCATAAGCCTGTACATATTATGTACATGTATAATTCAGTACTGATAAATATTTTGCTGTGTAATACTGTTTAGATGTAAGTGTTTTGTGTGTTTGCACAGTCTTGCCTTATCTGTTAAACAACCAGAATGAAAACATTTAACAAGCCAGAATTTGAAACCTTTAAAGTCAAGATTGCTTTTGTAAAAAAAAAAAATCAAGAAATAAAAGAAATCCTCATTGTTTTTTTGTGCGATCAATTGATGGGTGCAGAACATTTTTAAACAGTGTTTTTATAAATGAATGATTAATTCATTTGGAATACAGATTGTACAGTGTTAATATAATTCTACTTTATTGGAAAAGAATTGAAGGAGCCAGAAAGCAGTCCTGTAATTCAGCAAATCCTGCAAAACTTGCCATCATGCACATGAAACTGAAATATTGGCAGATTCTGGCTTATCTTGTGTCTCGTGATTCACCGTTACCAAGTTACATTACTTTCAATCAAATTTTCATGTCCTTCCCCATGTATTCCCAATTGCGCTGTTCATTCTAATGAGTCTGTTAGACTTTGGCTTGAAAAAAAGGCTGACTGTACTGACTGTGTGAAAAATATGAAAAAGCTGAAGCATCAGACGATTCCCGAGACCTCTTCCAACAGTGACCGAACAATAAAGGAAGGGAGTTTGGGAAGGTGTCACTACCGCAAATCTCCATCTCCTCTTCCTTCACTCCCACACCTGGCATGGGTCACTGGCCTCTGTTATTTATGTTCTTTCACTCACTTTTCCCCTCCTTCCTCTTTTCCTTCCTCTCCACCTCTCGCTCGCTGTATTTACACTGAACATTGAGATGTGAGTGTTTGTATTGTGTGTCCAGTGTTATTGTTCCCAGACTCTAAACTGCCAGAGTGTTGAAAGCCCTCGGCCAATATGTGTGTGTATTTGTGTGTGTGTGAATGTGTGTGTGTGTGTGTGTGTGTGTGTTTGTGTGTGTGGGTAAATCTGTTTGATTATAGCGTGTGTCAGCTCCTCCATGCTCTGTGACTAGATGTGACAAAGCTCTCTCATGCGAAGACCCTCTTCCCTCCCCTAGCTCCTGCCCTGTGGTTTAGCCCATTTTGACCAAGCTGATATTGCAGTGTTTTTGGTCTACATTCACTGTTTTTGCCGACCCTGTTTGGCAGAGTGATCATTAGGATGACATGCAAAGTAACGTCCAGTTTCTTTGACAGGAACAGGCCAAGCTAGCAATTATTTATGAAGTTGAAAGTATTAGGAATCATGCTGCTACTTTAGTACAGGTTGTCAGAATACTTTTGCGTCAGGTGACAAAAGCCAGAATTCTTACCACCTTTTAGGTTAGAAGATGAATCGTAAAATCTGTGACTGCTGTCATAGGAAGTGACTTTCTGCCTGAGTTTGGAGCACCATTATAATGGTGGACAGTTGGCAGTTTTGGCACGACCACCAGGCCATATCTGAAGTGAATGAGAGCTGTAATCATGACTATACCCAGACCAGGTGACCAAGACCCTACTGAAAAGGGTTTTCCACACACTTGCAAGAACTTTTGCTATAATGGACACAACCCCATTATGTCCAAGAACATTGAGTTGCATATATAGCTTTGGATGTAATTCTTTTATAGTCCACCCATTTCCTTAGATGTAATGAACTTGAGATGTTGATAAAAACCAAATGCACACTGGAGGAAATGAAATATTTAACAATGGCAATTTTCCTCACTCAGATTTGCTAAATTATAGAGGGGGGGAAATTGGTAGGGCAATTTGACGCAGAGGGAAAGGTCTACAGCACTGTCCAATCACACAAGCTGAAATTTAGTCTTAAGCTGCCCTCTTTTTCTCTGGAGTGGAGGCAGAGGGGCATTGAAACACCATCGAGTGGGTGCGAGTGGTACAGTCTGTAAATGGGAAGTTAAATGTCTTGCCATCACATGACCAGTTTTTAAGGTCCACTTGATCATTTTCTTTACCAAGACCTTATTACAATCTTGTTTCTGTAATATTATGGAGCGACCTGGAGTCTGTTGATGAGGGTGATAATGATGGGTTAGTGATGATATACTGATGACATTTCTGTCCGGTCACCATCAGGTCATTCAGAGGAAGTAACACAACCCTGTGTTCAATTTAACAAGCAACAAGTGAAGTTTAATTTGTTGCTTGTGGAGGTGGATGTGTTGCCACCTGTATCCAGTGTTTTGAAAGGAATTGGTAGTATCAACAGTATGCAGTGTGTATAAATGGCTTCTAAAGCTGAATAGATAAATGATAGTTAAATGGAAAGTTAAATAATGTACCACTCAGTGTGTTTTTCTGATTAACATAGTATACACTAGGTTTCGTTCCAGCTTTGCTATTTGCATATTAGCAAAACAATGTATGTTTTGCTAATTAAAACTATTTGATATAGTGAATGAAAACATTTAACTATAGCAGCTACAATATCTATGTGCCAAACACCAAAAAACACTGATAGACTGTATATGGCAGGAAAAGCCATGGTTTAATTATTGTGTCCAATAGTAAATAGCAATTAATTGCAAGTATGAATGATTAAGGAACACAGAGTTTATTCAAGCCTTTTTTGGGGGGATTTAACTCTATAGCATCATTTACTTACAATTAAGAAAATCTCAGTGTTGATTGTAGCTAAACTCTCAACGCAGTTTTAAACATATATGCATAGAAAACGAATGGTTGTCATTTTTTTCCTTGAGTGAACATAGTGTAAGGGTGTGTTTATGTGTGGATGATGTGTTTATCAGTGCTGAGGCTGCTGAAGTCAGCAGCATAGAGTGGTATAATTCTGCTCACAGAGTTTGTGCACTGTCTTGCCAGGAACTGAAACCGTACATGGCAAAGGGTAGGCTCTACGCTAAGAGGATTACTAACTTGAAAAAAGGTAGCCGTCATTTAATTGAAGGCTTACCAGCTGCCGAAAAAAGGGAGCAGTCAAAATGAAGGTATAGACCAGCCCAGAAGATCCTGAAGAGACCACATTTGCCAAAGTCTGTGTGTTTCTTCTTTGCTCATCTCATACACCTCTTACTCTCTCTCTCTCTCTCCCTCACAGACGAATGTCATGCTTTATCACCGAGCACCAGCCTCTTAAAGACGTTTACACATTTCTGAATTTTAATCCCTTCTTCTGGTAAAAAAAAAAAAGGTGCCTTTAGCTGGTATTATTCAAATGCTGTGATCTCGGCTGCTTCCATAGAACACGCAACGCACAAGACCTAGAGTTTAGACGAGCAACCATCTTTGTGTACAACAGTTTCATTCTGATTATTCCCGTGTTTGTATTGTAGCGCACTCCCAAGCAGGGGAAAAAAAAGGTGTTTTTAGTCTCTCAAGCAGGTGGTATATTGTTTATTCTTGCTCCTGTGGGCAATTTGGGGTGTTATGTGATTCCCACAATGTTCTCTCTTTCTCAAAGAACTGTCACTATGAAAAGTAGGTGCGGAAGTAAAATATAATAACTGTACAGCGAATTTGCCGGATAGGTTCCTCCTGCGCTGCATGGGAGCACTGAGCAAAAAACCCATGTACAAAGACAAATGCTCTGGCAGAGGCAGCCGAGCCCATTGTGTCCCTGTGTAGATATTAGCCTCGTATCACACTGAACGACTCCCCGAGCAGGCTGCTAGCGCCGGGACACAATGGTTGCACTGCAGGTAACTGATGACCTAATCTGCCCCTCTGAACCAGAGCTCAGGCTCCTGAATCAGACACGGCTGATACACAACAAGAAAGGACAGCCAAACAGCCTCCATTATCTGCCAAGCAGAGACCAGGGAAACATTCCTGTAGCACCTGTGTGGTGTTTGTCATGTTGCCACCTTTATGTTGCCACTATATTCAGTATCTATATATAAAATCACCTATATGTGTGTGTGTGTGTGTGTGTGTGTGTGTGTGTGTGTGTGTGTGTGTGTGTGTGTATATATATATATAGTGAGGAAAATAAGTATTTGAACAACCTGCTATTTTGCTATTTTGTGTATGTATGTATATGTAATATATATGTATAGTGCTAGGCCATCATTTCCTCTGTTCTAGCTTCTTTTGCTTTTCTCATATGACATATCACATGAGATTATTAATCTGCATTTTAATCAAAGTCATATTTGAGCTTTGTCATTTACACACCAAGTTAATGAATTCATACATTCACTCGTCTTCGGTAACAGCTTTATCCTGGTCATGGGTCACAGCAGAGCTGGAGCCTATCCTGGGAACACAGGACGTGAGGCATGAGGCGGGAGTACACACTTAATGGGATGCGCACACACAAATCTGCATACTCCTTTCACACCAAGGGGCACTTTAAAATGAACAGTTTACCTACAGGCAGGTTATTGGGAGGGGAAAGGAAACTGATGAACTTGGGGAAACCGCGAGAGAGGCATAAGCAGAATTTGGGAATCTTTATGGAGAAAGTAACTCATATTTAGTATTGAACCAGGGTTCTGTGGTTCAGTGAATGTGACTAAAACAATTCAGTTATTAAAACAGAAAAAGCTAAATATTAGATTATCACTCAAATGCTTTGTTTGATGGAAATGTGAAACCAAAAGTGTATACTGTATTTAATTATTATTTAGCAAGTGCTCACAAAAACGTTTACTTGAACAGATACTGCATCCTGAAAGTACAAGTGTGGTTTTTGGATTTGATTTGTGTTCACAGAACTTTAAACTGATTTACGTCTGAATGTTACGGATGGGTTGTTTTCAGTATTGCTTGGGCCTAAGGCTATTGCATTATTAAATGTTTTGAAAGGGCAAGTGTTTCAGGAAAGTCTTCTTGGTTCTCTGTCTTTGTGTTCTGCCAGTTTGGGATTTATGACTACTGATGTATGTGTATAGATCAGTTTGGAGTTTTTTTTAATGAATTAGCTGAAAAGAGTAGGTGAGGAGATGTGGTAGCGCAGTGTTTAAGGCATTGGACTTCGCATCGGAAGGTCATGAGTTCTAATTCCAGCACCACCAAGCTACTACTGCTTGGCCCTTGAGCAAGGCCCTCAACCCTCAACTGCTTAGATGTAAGTCGCTCTGGATAAGGGCATCTGCTGAATAGCATAAATATAATAGTGGCATCAATATAAAGTATTAATAATCATGTCTAGGTAATGTGTACGTTATTAGTCCTAGTCTTAGTCTTTTGTGATTCATACTTAAGTGCTTACTTATACATTTATAAAGCATTATTCTTAGTCCTATGTAAACTTTATATAAAATATACTTATTTTATTGTTCATTTTTTTGTGTAGAATTTATTACCACACTTTTTTTTTTTTTTTTTTTTTAAGATTTTACTCCATCTTTTTTCTTGTGAAACTAATAAACGTGCTGACTTAGTAGGCCGGTAGCACCCGAATTACTTCCCAGTGTACATTCTTAGTTTTAAAAGTACATTAGAAAATTTCTTTTCCTAGTTGGGGTTTTTTGCAATAAATAATGCAAAATAAAACAAATGCATTTACTTAATTGTATAGAGATGCTTTATAACGATATATTCAGTTAAATGTCCAATGCTTTGTTCTAACCTTCTGTGGAATATTGTTAATTATATCACAACTTTTTGTAAAAAAAATAAATAAATAGATTTTGCTTGAAAAAACTTAGAGAGAAGATTTCTTATTGTCTAAAAGGGTTAAGGTGAGGGTTAGGTTAATTTAAAATTACGTCGGTGGAAGAGCTTTGCAAGGATAAAATGATGTGTGGGTTTTTTGTTTTGCTCTTCCATGTACCCTTCATGCATTCGTGTGAATCTGGATGGGTGACAGCAGTGGCTCATTTTCTCTTCTAATACTCGGATTACTGGCTTTCGGCTTCATTTGATTAGACACACCATGGCCTTGATTGTGAAAAGGCCGATTTGTTTTGTGGCCCTCGAAGGTAATCATTGGCATCATTGTGTCCCTCCTTCTGTAATTTGTGAGGTATTCCTGCCATACATGAAAAAGACTGTCTCCAACTGCCTTGCTTCTCCCTCCCCTTCACGATTTCCTCTCTCTGAATTAAATCCTATTAAATTAGCCCTTGCTTTCCCAAGCAGTTGTTTTTGTTTTGCGTATGTAAAGAAGCTGGCTGCGTGAGCGAAAAGTGGATTATGTCTTCTTCTTTTTTTCCCCATTCCCTCGCTCATTTGTTGCCAGTCAGCAGTGAGCATGTGTGCTGACAAATAGCACATGATAAATGGTTCATGGCAAACCTCACATTAGGCAGAATTGTAAAACTCTAAATTGCTAGCTGGCTAAGGTGTTAAGCTAAGGCTGGCCGGGCCTAATGAAAATTACAGTGTTGATGCTATAGCACTGTCAAAATCAAGCTAAATACTAAGCAGGCTAGGCCAAAATGCAACGGGGATCCCCACACGGTTAAGCTCAATTGCTGATTCTAGCGTTTGGCAGAGAGCGGCTTCGTTAGCATGCAGGTTTATCCTGCTTCCAATGGGAAGAAGAGGAAGGACATCCAGGATATCATCTCTGAGCCTGTCACTGTCATCATTTATCATTATAATCAGCTTTTAGTTTTCCTTCACTTCACCATGAGTTGCAATCATGACGAACATACATTCTGGTCTGTCCATATACAAATGTACACCAAAAAATAATAGCTGGATGAGAATGATGATGGTGACAGAAAAGATTCTGCCCATTGACATGCAGGTGGTTGTGGTAAAAGAGGCAGATGTAGAGGACAGGGGGGTATGGAGAATGATCTGCTGTGGCAACTCTTAATGGGATAAGCTGAAAGAAGAAGAAGAAGCAGGATTTAAAAAAGTGCAAAAAAAAAAAAAATCTAGAAGTATTTCCGAATGTTTTGCTTTGGTAGATCGCTAATTTAATAAGTTAAGCTAGTCTAATTTGCTGAAGGCATGTACATCAAAAAAGTGCCACAAATCACACCGAGGGAAAATAAACACAATCTGATTATTTAACGTAAAGTTGTACTGCTAACAAACTAGTGTTTTGGTGTAAAAAAAAAAAAAATGTTAAGGTAGAAAATCATCTGCAGTTGGTACATTATACTCTAAAATGCCTTGATGAGTGAGCATCCAAACTAGTTATCTCATTTAAAATGCCTCTAAGATGTAAGCTCTATGCTAATGTAAGCGCTAGACTTTTTCCCAGCGGCATGCTAAAGTCGAAGATCTTATACCTTCCTGAAAATAAGACTCTTCAATTTCAGTATAAATGTATAATTTTTTTTCTTATCATTAATTTTTTTCTAGTTTAAAGTCATTTGTACATAACTGCATGAGTATAATTGAGTGCTTCTATAAAAAAAAATTCGCAAAGGAGCTTGTTCCAGTTTTCTTGTTACGCCTAATGAATGAAAAGTGTCACATTACACAAAATTATTTCTGCTACAATGCGAATTAGGCCAAATAAGACAATGGGTTTTTCGAGGCTCTTTTGGGGGTCTTTGTTATACCACCCCCCTGTATTTACAGTGGCTAATTTGAGCACCGTGTGTTTGCCAATACGGATTCCTCCTCTGTTAGGCACCCAATTTTATGCCCTGGTTGCACAGTTAGCGCTCTTATTAGGATGGGTCTCTCTGCGATCGCTTTCCAATCTCCTGGTTGGCGGGGTGCCGTATCAGGCTAATTTAAGGGAATTATTCTGATTGTTTCCATAACGCTGATCAGATTATCACCCAGCGGGACCCACTTGCCCCAGCCCACTAGCTTTAGTCTTACATCCATTCTTTCTTTCTGCTTTATTTATTTATTTATTTATTTATTTATTTATTTATTTTCATTTTTGCCTCGCTCAGAGCAGACAGAACGTTTCTAGGTGAGAAGGATTAGTAATGCTTCTCATCCAAAGATTTTTTTCTTTGGTGAACCTAGCTATGATTTATATACATAAATAATTATAACTGTGCTTAATGTGCTATAAATAATTTGTTGATAACTTCTAATCATGTAATGCATGTGTCACTAATCATTGTAATGCCATATACGGTTCAAACTAATTAATAACTTGTGACTGATTATAAGGGCTCTGTAATATTTAATAAGAATTATTGTATTTAAGTATTGTAAACATTTTAATTGTCATTATGGGGTACACTGTGTGTGTTTGTTTATTTATATATATATATATATATATATATATATATATATATATATATATATATATATATATATATATATATATATATATATATATAATGTATGTGTGTGTGTGTATGTATGGACTTTATTACTAGCATTTATGTTTTAAATATATGGAAATATATAATATATACACAGAGTGGAGAGATACATTATTAACATTTATAAGCATGCTTATTACATGGAATCATATTATATTCATAAAAAGAATTCAATATTATTAACTATTATTAAAAACTGTTCAAATCATGAGGTGATCCTGAAGTGCTCCACATTCAACTCTAATATAGTTTGCTTGTCATTTATTTATCAAGCACTCATCCTATATATTTTGTGTAATGTGCTCTAATTATTTCATCATTAATTAAAAAACTTCAGTAATGTCTTTTATATCTGTATAAATTGTGATTTTGTAATTAAATTTGAAATAGTGTTTCCAGATTACATTACATTACAAAAATAAAGTTAATAGTGTCTTACAACTTATAATGAGGAATAATTTAACACATCATTCACTTTATTGAAGCACTAAGTGATGTTTCTGCAACTGTTAATAAATACAAGAAATGTTTTATGATCTGTCTGCCTTTGTGGCCAGAAAGTAAGAGTGCACTATTACAAAAACTGGAGACTGAAGTTAGTAAGGTGTAGTTTAATATCATGTGTATTTTGAGATGTTTTACTGTACACAGTGCGCATGGATAAGCAGTGTACCAGTATTCTGAATAAAGTGGTCAGTGAGTACAAGTTAATCAATGAATTATTTAAAGGCCAGTATTAGAGCTTTATGAAGCATTATTTCAGTTTATAATTCTTACAAGCTTTTATTACCGACTTGCAAAAGATCTTTTTCACCTCTTCCTGAATATCACATTAAACTCTTATCTTTTTCATTTTCATTATCGCTCCTCTTTATTTTCTTTCAAACCAGGATGCAAAGCAGTCATCAGCAGGCAGCAGAGGGGAGGGAGTCATTCATATTGATTTGATGTCGATCACCAGCCTCAATGCTGTCTATAACCGTCATAACAGCTTCTCTGTGTGTTTGTTCAGGGAGTCTTGTGTCCCTGCCAGACCTACAGCACAGTCCAAGAATCATTTCAGAGATCAATTGCACAAACTAAAGGGATGCTGCCTAACTACCTGATGGTCACACACCTCCATTCCAACACAAATCCGCTTGATATGTTGAATATGTTGAACATCTTGTTTACCTGGAGATAAATGAAAGGAATTTTTTTCAATGAGCTTAACATTTGATGTATTTCCTTCCGCACAATTGCTTGCATTTCGGCAGCAATACTGGATATGATCCTGTATCTACCAAGCATCGGTGACTTCTAGGTATCAGTGTCTAGTATCTAGCTAATCAGAATTTTGCCCACCAGGTACAGACTTAATTAAGAAGAAAGAAAAAAATATCAAGTTGAAGGTTTCTGGAGCTTTATTTATTTATTTATTTATTTATTTTTACCTAGGTTTCGTGTATTTTCCTTTTCCAAACTTGGCCATAGTGTTGATGGGTGTCATGTAAAGACTACGCTTGGCTCGATTAAACAGAAAATGCTAAATGACGTCATGTTTTCGCTCTCCTTATTCTCAAAACTGTGCTGCCCGAGGCGTTCTGGCGGCTTTCTGCGAGTTTGACTGATCTGACAGTTTGATCAATGGTAGCTTTTCTCTCCTCCATGGCCTCGGCTTGTTCCTTCAGAATGGCCTAACTCATTACAGTAATGAACTTTATAATTACTTTGCCTCGCTGAGAGGAACGAGTCTCATTTAATAAGATGTGATTGCCCTTTATTTCATTTACTTAGCCTCGATGCTTAACTTGTGGCCATTTTCCATCTCGATAAACTCCTTATCCTTCTAGCAGTCAATATCTCTCCATTATCACGCAGAGCAGGTAGACGGAGGCCTCATCTTGCACCTGAAGTTTAACATGTGTGTTTTAAAATCTAAATCATGCTTGCCGCTAGCTTAAACTTTTACCTGAACTTTGCTAGGTCGTGTCGGTGTCGAGTCAGGGGAAATCTTTTGGCGATTTTTTGCCTGTTTTTTTTACCACAGAACTTTGGCTGCTTGTGGATTTACCCTGAACTGTTCAAATCCTTGTGTCTCCATACACACACCGACAACATTACATGCACAGCAATGATGTGAATAAAAGAATTTGATGTGACTTAATTTTTTTTTAATTCATCCTTACTCAAGCATATCACTTTTTTTAACTGATGTTTAAATTATGAATGTAGTGGCATTAAACCGTCATTTATAATAGAAAAAAGCCATCACTTCCAGGCTTGAATGATAAGCAACATATCAATAACAGTAAAACCATTATTTAGGTTCGTATAATCAGTAATATAGAAAAGCTTTTGTTTTGTTAAAAAATTTACATTAATGAAAGGAGTCTAACATTTCAGCATTTTATAACAATGAGAAAGCAGTTTTTCACAATGAGAATTTGCAAGGATGAAGCTTAGTGCATTGTGAACAACAGGCTGTAGCTATATTGTCAAGGAAAACAAGTTGTTGGAGTGTTTTACTCTTTAGACATAAACATGGTGATGTAAACCTAATTTCACTGTACTTGTATAATGACTATAAAAAATTTACTAGACTCTGTTTGGTATAATAACTTACTAGTTATGTATAAAGTAATTTAAATTAATCCAATAAATTCTCTGTTTTGAGTGTGTATGGGCCATAGGTATGTTTTTCCAGATGCATATAAATGATTTATTTGGCACTTAATGTAACCAGGCTTCAAATTACATGCCAGAACTACCCTTTACACCACTTATATGTATTTTTTGTGCTTGATTTGGTAGTATTGCATTTCATTAGTGCTAACAGACAAATTTAAACCGTAGATGTCTCCATATGATTTTGTTTACTGCTTATGGAGATATCCCATCTGTTCCAAAACAATCATTGCATACAGTATGCAGAATAATACATTTACAGCTGGAAACAGAAATGTCATTTTTTTTGTGTAATTGGGGCTCCGTAAACAGGAAAGTGGTCGTAGCGAGGAGTTGGAGGTTGAGAGAGAGAGAGAGAATTTCATTTTCTCCCTATTTAGAGTTGCCAGGCGGCATTAAATAAGGATCCAGTTGCACTGCATTGTATTCAGCCTCCTTAATTAACACTTACCAGTATAGCTATAAGGCAACCTCATTCTTGCCTCTGAATAATAGAACCATTACAGTTGTGAATTTATGGACAATGATTCTTTTTTCAGTCAAAAAAAATATCTTTTTAGAGTCTTTCCTTGCAGCCCCATTTCCAGTAGAGGGAAAGCGAAGGTTTGATGCTGTGAGAAGAGCTGTGCAGCTTTAAGATCAGTCATGTGCCCTGGTTCAGAATGAGTTTTGGCTTATATAAAGAATTAACTGTAGCAGGGTTGCTCTTTACGTATCCCTATCTAAGTCTCTAGTGGGAAAGACAAGTTTGTTTGAATTATATAGAATGATTAATGATTTAATTGATATATTTTTAGAAGATTTTGGACTAAAAACACATGGTTTGGTGCTGTATAAGTCGTGCAACAAGTAAAATTGTTTGTTCACAAAATGGTCTGATTTTCTGAATGTCTCTTCAGTAAGACAACTGTCTAACCTCGATCCTCTGTGCATGAGCACAATCCAATCCGTCTGAGACTAATAAGAAATGTCCAAATCTATATGCCAAAGGCAAATTTCTTTTACAGATTTGGTTTTGATGGCTGTGTTATCATGGTTATGGAAAACCTTTTAAATACCCATAATGACTTTTATTTAAGGATTATTTTATACTAGAATTTTCTGCCTGATGCCTGCCAGGATGGTCCACAGCTCTGACACTCTACAGCCACTGAGCAATCCTCCATCCATGCAGTTCTGAGATTTGGCCCGTGGGTGTCTCTCTTTTTCTTTCCAAACGTCGGTTTTGACTGAGTTCTCAGGCCGCGTCACATTTGCGTGCCTCGTTCTCAGTCATGCTGGTTATCAGCAAACAGTGTGCTCTTGACTACCACTGCAGCCCAAAGCATGTCCCTGTAGTCATTTTGTACATACATCTTTTAGATGACAGGATTTAGGGGTAAATAAAAACGCTAATAACAACCGCGCATGTGTATTTTGTCTACTAATGCGAAAGCTCTTCATTTTCTTTTCTGGTTGCTCCAGTGGAACGCAGGGCTGGAGTGGATCTTGCTGCTGGTGATTGTTCTTGAGCTACACAATTATCTCTAGATGCAGCCACCCTTCTGTCCAAAAGGTGGTGTAGAGTTATGACCATTCTTGGTGCTAACTCTGGAGCGCTAAATGAAAAGACACTGGGTTAATCCTGCACAATTTGAAGGGGTTCTAAGAACTGCTTTGCAGTGTGTCACAGGTAGTATTGAAATCGACTCTCACACACTTATATGAGCAAGTTTTAGGACAGAAACCAACAATATTCAAATTCAGCTCAGATCTATTTTCATTTTTATGTGTGGCAGTGGCTCATCTTCTGTTTCTGTAGGAATTCTTTTGACATACTGCAAATGTTCTTTTCCAGAATATTATTTTTCCCTGATGCATTTTTTAGAACTGCATGCATGCAGAAAAGTTTTGATATAGAGTAACATTATTGTTATATCAGTAACTCCTTTTGTTTTTGTTTTTTTTGTAAAACTCCCGAGTACACTTTGAGTACAAATAACGGCGAATAGGAAGCGATTGTAATCATAGTGTTTCTAATAAATATTCAATTTATTTTAAGAATTTATTTGGATGATGTGCCCATATTTAACTGATTTCACTTTTTAGGGTTTACCATACATATAATTTGAAAGGTGTGAAAGATATTTCCATTATGGGGTGAACCACTGTGACTAGCAAAAAGGAGAAATGCCTTTTGTGCAGAATGACAATAAATTGTTTATGACGATTACGATGGATTATGGATCACTGTAGAAAGTCGCAGATTTCTTTTCTCTCTCGTTCTGTCTCCCTCTCTTTTTCTCTCTTGCTGTGTTTTTCTCTCAGCGAGCATGAAATGAATCTGAATTCGAGCCAGCAGGTTCCTCTCCTCTCTCCTCAGTGCTGCTCTCTCCAGACCCTCTTTCATCCAGACAGGACTGTCAGCTTCAGTCCCGTAGCTTGCGGACCACATGAGCCCTGGAAGGGCACCGGACGGCCTTTAGACCCCAGCAGCAGGGCAGTAGTTTGCCAGTGGGTACACTGTGGGGGCTCGGTGTGCAAGGTCAGCCAGGCTTATCTTGGAGGAGTGGATTTATGCAGGAGGGGAGACATAGAGGGCTGCCTCAGAGTGCTTCTGAAGAGTGGCTTTAGCCAGAAGCTCCTTGCCTGTCCTATTAAATCTCTAGTTCGTTCTGTTTCTCTCAGACCGGTTCGCCTTTTTCTTTATACCTCGCTCTTTTTATAAGCAGGTCAGGATATAGTATTTCACTTGGCATGGCTGTTAGACGCAGTGTGCCTTGAGCTCACACAATTGTGGAAATAAAAAAATATTAGAAACCTCATTCTGCAGTTTACAACTATTTTCTTGCTCAAAGACCACTGGCATGACAGCTTTTTTGAATAAATTGCTCTGTCCTCTCATTTTTTCCTGCCAGCCATGCTGTAAATAAGAATTAAAATGATAATATAAGATTGAAGTGAAAGAAACAGACCAGCCGCATGTGAATAATTCAATGATAAACTTTTTTTTTTTTTATAGAATGTACTTAAATAACTAAAAGCCAATACATTTGCTGTTTTTGCTGATCTGCTCATAAAGTTGCTTGAGAAAAGTTTAAATAAATTGGAAGGAGGTAAAAACAAGTGAATTGAAACTAATATAAACTAAACTCAACAAATACACATGACCTCAGATTCTTGTTTTTTCTTTGAAAGTTCTGTTTGATAGCAAACCAGTTAAAGCAGTTGAAAAGCAAACTGCAAAAGACTCTGTATATTATCAAGGCACCAGATGGAGGTTACTGGAGATGAAATGGTGTAGTGGCTGAGATCTGTATATATTCGCTTTGTGCATTTGTTTTTGTAATTCATATTATTTTAAAAAATTTTAAACAGTCATTACTTTTAGTTATTTTTTGTGCTGGAATAGATTCTACCTAAATATCACAAAATTGTGAATGTTTTAGTCAAAATCATCAGACGCACTATCCTAACACACATGGCTTAATTATTTTTGTTAATGACTAACACCTGTTATTGTCTTAATTAGAGTTTTAATTAAATTCCTTTAGTCATTATTCATAATGACCACTATGGATTTAATTATGTGAGTGTTTTGATTTACATTAGTGATTAAATTGTGGTAATTAGATTTTTATTTGGAAAACATTCTATTCATTTTTTTAACTAGATTAAATCAAAAGTTACTGTTTAAACTTGCACATTGTTCATTTTGTCATATTTCTCCCAGATTCTGTTCTTCATAGCAGGGGTCACGGACAGAAGGCCAATTTAATAATAAATTATTTATTTACTCATCCTGAAAGAAATAATGTTTCAAAAAAGCCATTGATGATGATTAGGGTTTTCTGCTAAAGCCCCTCTGTCACCCTGTGAGATTTGTAAGTGACTTTCAGGATAAAGGGGCTGAGCTGAGAAGGATGGGAGTGGAGCTAATTCAGAATCCAAAAACTATTCACAGAATCTTCAGATTATATAATTATTACAGCACTAGAAGCAGGTTTGAAAGTTAAAAACAACACCTTTTAATATAAACTCTAACTCTAATAGGATCTCGTCTAGTACTTTTTCTCCTTTCTTTTTTCCTGGCCGCGGTGTTCGATGCTAGCCTCGTGTCACGCTGACTCTTTCCGGCTTCACCACGCCACGCCACATTGCTCTGGCACGGAAATTGAAATAATGATAATGTGTCCCTTTGACTGCATCAAAGTATTGCCACTTCAAAAAAAAGCCGGGAGGCATGAAATGCAAATGACAATGTGGAGCAGATGGATCGAGTGCCATCGCCTTGCCCCCACTGAATCTTAAAGGAGGTGCTCAGTGTGTGTGTGTGTGTGCATGCATGTGTGCAGGGTGTCAAGGGGCGTTTGCAGGTCGTCCTCGTCTCCTCAGTGCTCAATTGGATCATATCTGATGTGGTATCCTAAATTGTGTCTGGCAGTGAAAATGTACCTAGGCACAACTCTTGCTTTGCACGTTCTGTTTTTGCACATTGAGGTCATTAACCCCCTAATGGAGCCAGCAGCAATTAGCGGCTAATCAGACTTCTGTTTTGACTGCCTGCTTTACAGTTTAGATCCAGCCAAGACAACACTTTCTCTGTTGGATTACCTCCAGATTGTGTGTGTGTGTGTGTGTGTGTGTGTGTGTGTGTGTGTGTGTGCGTGTGCATATGTTTGTTTCTCAGATTGTGTTTGTGATTATAAATGCTGCTGTTTGAGCATGCATATACTGTATACAGTAAAAGGTCTACACAGAATTAGAAACATTTCAAAGGAAAATACAAAAAAGCTACAATAACCAAACTATACAATGATTAAAAATAAAAGAAAGAAGGCGCCAAAGTGTCAACAACAGAGACAGGACATCCCTCCATATTTCTCAAACTACAAGAAAACCACCTAAGAGAGGGCTTATGGGCTATTTGGTAGGGTGACAAGATGGAAGCCATATGTTACCAAAAGAAAAATTAACTAAATGAACCCAAACAGCTTTAAAATGTTTGGTGGCAAAAAATACAAATATAAATAACACCACCAAAAGAACACTGTACCCATGGTGCAGCATGGTGGTGGCAGCATCATGTGTAAGAGCTGCTTTCAGTCAGAACTGGGGCTTTTGTCAAAGTTGAAAAAATCATGAAAAGCACCAAATACCACTAATCGATTTTAGTACAAAACCTCCAGGTGTCTGCTAGTAACTTGAAAAGCATGAAAAGGATTCTCACCTTTCAGAACGACAATGACCCAAAGCATGCATCCAAATCAACAAAGGAATGGCTTAATCGAAAGAAGATCAATGGTTTTAAATGACCTAGCCCAGACCTAAATCCAACAAAATATCTTGTAGGATGACCTAAAGCGAGCACAGGAGATACTATTACAATTGGATGGATCTAGAATGTTTTTGCAAAAAAAAAAAAAGTGGAAATTAATGGCAAGTCAAGTCATGCCATTCTGAGACTCTTAATCAAAAAGTCTGAGTGGTGTAATAAAATCAAAGGTGCTTCAACAAAGTATTAGTTCAGGGGTGTGCACACTCATGACATTGGGTTATTAAAAGGGTTTTTCCCCAAAAATATTCAAAATTAATTTTTATACATAATTTCAAATTTAGAGGATTAAAAATGTTCTGATCTGACATCTTGTCTTGTTAAAGGTTTTTTTTTTAATATATCACAAAAACCTTTCCTGGAGTTTGTTTTATATCACTGTATATTCATGTATATGGTGTGATAGTTTTATTTGTGGTCCTTGCTGTTCTCGTTTAGCTAAACAAAAGCTAGCTGAAATTTTGCTTGACTTTAGCACAGTCATTGTACATGAGAAGCTATCTTCTAGTTAGCATGACATAACTTATTAACTAACTGACCAACCGACTAATATTTAATTTTTATTTAATTTAATAAAATGTAATAAACTAATGCTATGTTCAGACTGAGCACCATGTTTACAGTGACATTTCCAGATGTGCTGCACTTTTCATCGTTATAATTCTCATAGCTTTGGGGTCACTAAAATGCTGTTGTGCAAAAATTGTTGTTTTTCAGTCATGGAATTTAGCTTGCGTTTGATAAAAAGTCATTTTTGTTTTATAGCATTTTATTCTTGCTCATTTGACAACATATCAATAGTACAGCTAGATGTTTTCTATAATTTTGTCTTACTGCATTTGTCCCTATACTTTTCCCTTGTCCATATTAAAGACAGACATTTCTAAATGGCTAAATCATAACTTAGTGATTTATAGCTAGCGTCTGTGCTTGTTGTTAATTTTTCCATTTCTGAAGCAGTTTTCTCACCATGATAACTACCAGACTGTTTAAAAAATATTACCTGGTTCCCGAATAGTAAAATTGTTATATCTAGCATATACTAAATGGCAATTGGTATGTTGATACCTGACCATTACGCTCATATGTTTGTTGACAATACCATTTCAAATTTAGTTTCACTTTACTGATATAACAACCATCACTGTTTTTAAAGGATTGAGTTTATTTAGACAGAAGCACATTAGTGAGATCAGGTGCTGATGGCAGGTGAGGAGGTCTGGGATTCACTTGGTGCTAGGTTATTCCCAGCTTCGGAAAACCATATCTTCATTAAACGCAGTTTGTACACATTGTAGTGCTGAGGCAGGTTTGGGTCTCTTCGTTCCAACGAGGAGAAATCTCCTAATTCAGATTCTATGCTTCCATTTTTTGTGGAAACAGTTTGGGGAAGACCCACATATGGGTTTGGAGGTCCAGTGTGCACATGCTTTAGTCCGTAGAGTTTAATTAGTATATGGAAATATATCAGGTACATAGAAATATTTTGCAGATGATTATATACAAATAAACTAAGCCTAGTATCTGAATATATTGTGCATTCTGTTTGTAATTTGATGAAGGATTCACACCTTCATATCTGCCTTAATACACACATACATTTCTATACACATTTTCATATTCTGTTTCTTGTCCTTTTTTTTTTTTTTTTTTAGAAAACTTTTCAGTTCCATGTATTTTATGTGAAATGGAAATATCTTTTGTAACATCACAAGTAAAAAAGGATGAGAAAATAATGTATGACTGGTTTGTTCAGAAAAAGTGGGTGACAACGAAACAAGCAAGCAGACACAGTCTATATCCATATCATTACATATGACATGATTTTATTTAATGCTGTTTCTCTTGGTGCTTGAAGACAAACAACAGAAGATATTTTGCGGTAGGGGGAGTCTATATGCTGCTGTTTATGCATGTGTGTGTGTGTGTGTGTGTGTGTGTGTGTGTGTGTGTGTGTGTGGCAGAAAAAAATCATCACTGCCACCAGTAATGACAACAACCACAATGAGAATAGTTTTTATAAATAATTGTTGAACTTTATGGAATTTGATCAGGAGCACAAAAGTCCAATAAACAGCGCATAAATTCAGTGGGAGTGTGTAAGTGTTGGCTTTTCATGTATATGTGTTGTGTGTGTTTAATTATTGCTGTGGGAGAGGCATGGGGTGCTGAGGTTGGAAGTGAGAGTAGTTAACCAGCACTAGGCTCTGAACCGGCCTGTCAGGAGAGGGCTATAGTGCATTAAACGGGAGGCAGAGAGAAACAAATTATCCTGGTGTCTTTGTGTTGTTCTTGTCTTTCTCACACTCTTGGTGTTATATATTTTCACACCTCAGTGAATCCACCCTGCACACACACTCACACTCACACAGTCACACATATACACACACACACACACACTTACACATACACACACTCCCCCACTCCAGCTCTCTCATGTGCCTTATCATTCTCTCTCTCTCTCTCTCTCTCTCTCTCTCTCTCTCTATATCGCTCTCTTTCCCACTCTCTCTTCATCTATGTCTTTGGCTCACTCTCCGTTGTTCTCTTTCTCTTTCCTTGTGCAGCCTATCTCTCTTTTTTACTCTCTCGCTTTCTGTTGCTGCACTCACGCGTACACTTTCTTTTTCATTCTCATCTAGCACTCCATCTCTACCTCCCTTTCTCTCCCTCTCCCTCTTCCTTTCTCTCTCTCTCTCTCTCTCAGGTCATGTTGCAGCAGCTCCAGTAAAAATAATAGGGCGGAAGGCGTGAGGTTGTTATTTGCATAGAAATAGCATGACGCCCCAGGCAGCTTGGGAGAAGGACACAGAGATCATTTGTCTAAAATTTTAATGAAAACTTTTGCTGAGACAGAGATTTTTTTTTTCTCCCCCACACCTACCACCCCATCCCCATTTCCCTCCCCTTCCGCCTTCCCGCCTTGCTTCCCTTCAATCGTGCCTGTACAGCGTTCACCCCATCCCGTCTTCTCTTTCCCCATGGTGAATTAACGCAGCTCGATTTAAAATTAGATGACACATCGCAAATCGTTGCATGCTAGGACGCAATAACATGTAAATTTCAATTTGCAGACTGTAATAGAAGTGTGTGTTGTAGCACTGCTTGCTGAATTGGGGGTGTAGAGGGGTGAAAGAAGGTGGGGTGTTACATCATGTGCTGGTCACAAACATCCCGGTCCAGAGCTTTTTTTTTTTTTTCAGTGGACAGAATGCATTATAGATAGAGCAGAGTCATTTTTCATTTTGGTAAACACACTACAATAGCCACATATTCTCCCAGTGATGGCTGGGGATTAGTAGCTGAGTCTAGGAATCATATAGACATGCTTGTCATGACTTCTTTGGCAAATATTGAGCTTGGGCCAGGATAGGACAACGGTAGATAAGACGTTTTAGATTAAATGTATGAGATATTACACCGAATGTTTGTTTTCAGTTGTTTTACAGTATAGGCTTAAATTATTGGGTCACTTGTGGATTTAAGTAGTCGAATTTTCATATTTCTTTTCTAAGGCACACTATAACTTTTAGGATACAAACAACTGTCACTGGGTTAACTATACTACACTACACATCTGTTGTTTCTTTAGTCCAGAGGTCTTTCAATATTCATTTGGAACTTGATCAGTGCATGAAAAATTCTAGCAGTTCAGCAACTCCATTTTAACAAATAAAAACAAAACATAAAACCATGATCTCTGTAGCAGTTCCTTTGTTGAGAATTGCTGTGGCCAATCATGTGTTAATGTAATTTTTTTTTACCAGCCATCCATCAACCATCATCAAATAAAGGTTTTTCCAACAGAAAGATGTTTTTATTTACTATTTTTGATCTCTTTAGAAAAATATAGCATATATGTAAATACACTATATTGCCAAAAGGATGCGGACACCTGGTCATAAGTATGGAATGTGCTTTTTGAGCATTGCATTCCACATTTAGTTCCAGTTTGCACTTATAATTCCCTCCACTCTTCTAGGAAGATGTTTCATGTTCAATAGCATTGAGATCTATAGCAGGCCACTAAAGATGATGCTCTCCAAAATATTATTATACAACATCCAAAGATATCCTATACAATTGTCTGCCTCCAGCTTTGTGGTAACAGATTGGAGAAGAACCAATAGGCTCTTTTTTTTTTTTGGCAGGAAAGGTCAGGTGCCCCAATACCTTTGTACATATAGTGTATCCACATATCCACAAACAAACCACTAATGCTAAAGCATTGAAAGGTAAATGATTTCACCAGCCATTAGTCCATTTAATATAATCTATTTATTCTTTTGCCAAAAAAAGTGAATGTTCTTTAGACTAGAAAAATCTTTATTTTCCTTGAGAAACTTTTGGAGATTTTGGTTAATACTAGAAAGAATGATTAGAACTAGAATTATTTCCCACTATTTCTGCATTATATGAAAGATACTTTGTGGCAAGAAATGTTTATAGAGTTCAGTTCTAGTTATAGACACCCACAAAAATGATTAAAGTACCATTTTAGAGCTCCATAAATGGTTCCTTTATGGCATTACTCTAATAAACCCACCTTGAATAAGTTTGGAAATTTAAAGTAACATAACAGATGAAGTACCACTGCTGAACCGTTGAGAAAGCACTGACATTGTTTATACCTTTTGGGAACAAAAGAGTGTTGCTTGAGTTTGTTGGAAAAAAAAACTCTTTCCACACTGCCCTAGCACTAGCGCCCCTGGTGTGTGTGTCTCCTCTTTGCGCTGTCCTTGGCACGGTGTGTGTGACAGCAGAGGCTCGGCTGGCTGTCTGAGTGCCTGTGTGGCTGATATGCTTGGACAGGCTTGGGGCAGCATGCCAGGCCTGTGCTACTGGCCCCCTCTGACCTGCTGACACACAAACTGATGCCATCCACCTCACTATAACTCCACAATACACACACATACACACATAGACATGCAGCATGCAGGGTCGGTCCTGTACACAGTGTACAGAGAAGAGTTTGACTTTTGGCCCAGTCTGTGTTCGTGGCTCAAGGCTCAATGTAGAACCTTTCATGGACCACTGTGTAGTATGGAAATTAGACAACTGGATTTGTGGGACTTCATGGAGGTTAGTTAGTTAATTATCAGTAGGCTATTTCTTTATTTCATCCTTCTCTTGAATCAAGAATTGCCAACATCATCATTTTTTATGCAAAATTGGGCTAGTTTTGGAAGGTTGTAAGTATATAAAAGGCAAGTTCTTTATATAAATGTCACTACTAAGAATTAGAATTAAACATTCTACAGTATATAGTGGGAAGTAAACAAAATATTTTCTTCAGATATTCCATTGTAATGGCAAGTAAATGGTCTAAATATGATGGAGAGCAGGGAGAGTGAAAACATTGAAGTGATTATGGCCAGGTGATAATACCATGTGATGATTATAATAAGGCATACTGCAAATCATAAACGCGTGCATGCCACCGTTACCTTGACTGCCAGACAGAGTCTGAGAAACACAAAGGTGTTTCATGTTTTTTCTAGGTTCATAGACAGTGTTTGGAGCTCATTTGCTAATCTTGGGATTTAGCAAGCATTTGAGTATGTTTTGGTACTGTTAAATTCCACCAATGTTTTTCCAATGTATATCTGATAAGTAAATACATAAACAAAATACTATTTTTATTTTTTGTAATTTGAATTTGATGTTTATAAGAAAAAAACATGATAATTTTTATCTTAATATGCTTCATCCTTCTCATGCTAACTAGCAAAGGGTTTATAACAGACAAAAGCTATTATACTTTTCTTATGCTGTTTTGTTTACACACACACACACACACACACACACACACACACACACACACAGAGAAAGAAAATTATAATAGCTCTGTAGCATTTTATAAACATAAAAATACAATATAAATAATTGACCTTTTGATGATTTAATGCATATTAGCATGGCTTCTGAGGGATGTCTTGCATTAGAGCCAGTTATAATCCGCCAGACTGCTAACGTTACCTATATCAAGTGAAGTGGCACTAATGATCTCATAAAAGTACGTTTCTGCATTTTTGTATTTGTACTGAGAGTGAAAATAAATTATAAAATGTTACTCAGGGAGTCCATGTCAAATATAAATGCTAATGTCAGTCCGAGTAGACTTATTTTGCCATTCCCTAGCCAGGAAGCTAAACATACCCATTACAGAGACCAGGGATATTATCAAGATATCATTTCCACCTACTTGTTTGTGCCTTGCAGAACATTGAGTGTTCTTGTGTTTCCTGTTCACTTTTAAAGGGCAGTATGTTATTGCTGCATGAGAATATTAGGGATTGTTTCCCCTCTCTCACACCCTGTAACACTGTGATTCAGATCTGCTATTGACCACCCCTTCTTGCTTGCTCCTGAAATCTCCTGCCACACAAACACACACACACACACACACACACACACACACACATGCACAAACACAAAAGCGCTTACAAACATACTGTCCCACTGAGTAGTACGGACTGCCGGGTGCTCCAAGACACTAGCGCAGTGGTAGGCAGCACCCATGCAATGGTGCATTGGGAGTCTATAATACTCTGATGGTCTCCGCTGTGAGGTGCTCCCCATTGTCAGGAGGCTCCATTCACTTAATTAAGAGTAAGGGGTTTATCTTGATCTGGGGACATTTAACACTTCAATGAGAGATACATTGAAAGGGGAAAAAGAGTGAACAAAAGAGAGAAGAAAGTGCCTCTCCCATGGAGGATTATTAATGTGTTGCCTATGTGTGTGTGTGCTTGTGTTTGAGTACTTGTGATGGAGTGTGTCTCTCTTCTCCCTGGCTTTCTGCTGTCAAGGTGACCGTGTTGGCTGCCACAGGCCCCGGGCAGCACTGACAGCTTTAGGAGCGTGACCGAGATTTGTGGCCAAGCACATAACCAACGGAGGTAATAAAAGAATAAATGATGGTTAAAGAGGTTAAAACAAAGGGTGAAGCCGCCACCTCTGCCGCTCTTTGCTAACAAAAACCTCCACCTGGCCTCCAGCCTACCCCTCCCTGAACCCCACTCCACCTTCAACCTGCATCCCATGGCATGATGGGAAGCTAGGTTAATGAGGCCTGCAGGTCAGGGGTCAGACTAGGAGTGGAAATGAGTTCGCTGGCCCCATAGCCATCTTTCACAGGTCTCTCGGTGCTCCTCCAGCACACACACACTGTTGTTTACATGTGAACTCGGCTCCAACCCCCATATAAGCAAAGATACACATTCAGATGCAGTCATTCGGATGTTGTGCCACTTATGTAGAGAGGTGTGTGTTATGGGAAAGTTTGTTAAGCGAGAGTTGCTGCTTCTGTGTGGGAGAGCCAAGAGCCATGACATGAGGCGTGAGAGTATGTGAAGCGTTCAGCTGGTGGTCTAGCTAGACATGGTGGTTATAAAAGACCAATTCTTCCCCGGTATCTTCTGAGACACCATCTTTGATATCAGGTGTCCATCGTGTGAAATTACAATGATTTCTACCTATATGGAAAGAATAGTTATAAGGGTCTATCTGTAATTACACAATTTTTTCTAAGTAAAAGTGAACATATGTTTACTATGGGCCAGTGCCCACAGACGGTATTATTGCTGCCTCACAGCTCCAGGCTCCCTATTTTGATTCTGAGATTTGGCTACTGCCTGTATGTGAAGTTTTCCTCCCTGATACCCCTCATGTCCTCCAGGTCCTACAGTTTTCTCCCACCTCTCAAAAACATGTCGATAATTGGACTGTATACGCTAAATTACCCCTAGGTGTGACAGAGTTTTTGAAGGTATGCCCTGTTTTTGCTTTGCATAGAGCCCCGGGGTCGACTGACATCCTATTTGTGGTATATTCCCACCTCACACACAGTGTTGCCAGGATGGACTCTGGATCTACAACAGCTGTGACCATCATGAAAATTATACCACTTCACATAAATACAGCACAGGTACATTTTTGTTTCTCAAATTCAATCTTATAGCCAAAATACATTTTTAAGGTAGACTTCATCTTGGTCATATAACTAAAGTTACAAAAGGTGTCAGAACAGCCTCAGTGGGGTGTGGGGCTTATTATCTGGCTGGAACAATCTAAAAAGAAGCTTGACAAAGAAATTTGCAAGAGCCACTGCATCATAATGTTTCAAGTCACAGTATTTCGGTGGTCTGTTCAAATTTGCATTGCTATTATATATTTGAAAAAAAAATTCTCTTTTGATGCTATTTGCTGAACTGAAACCCATTTTTCCAGCACAATACAAAAGGTTTCAGATGTTTAAACATTATATTTCTAACAAAAAAATAACAGAAAAAAGTTTGCATGTCAGTAAAGAAAACAACATATTACATAACAGACTACTTTTTGTACAAAATGAAGCTGTTGGGCTTTGCATAAAAAAAAGTTAAAGCAAATGTGAACAGCAAATTCTCCAGAAGAACTTTTGCAGATTCTTTCACTCACTATGGCTTCTCAACAGCAAAGAAAAGACTCTTCCATACTGACCTGTCAATACACAGGAAAGATGGGGAGTCAAGCAAGAGACCACCCCAGTATTAATATACACTGGAGGGTACTTTGCCACCTCTGTGTGACTCGTGGCTGACGGAGTGCTCTTTAATACCCAATCGACACTATTGATGACTCTCCGGACGCAGGGTCTTCAGAGCCCCTGAGCCACCCTGCTGTGTACACTTTATTGATCCTGAGCCCTGGGCGCCGGGCCCTGCTGACATGCACAGCATTGCTGCCTCATAATGGACTGATTACGAGGCAGATTACATCACAAGGACGAGATAGCACAGCCTGGAGGGCTTTTTACTTCCTCGCTGTCTCACCAGGCAGAGGGAGGGGAGAGACATCAAGTTCCATTTATATGGTCGGGTGTTGGAAAAGGCAGCTAAGTTATCAAAAATTTGAAAATGTTTAATTGTTAGACATTTTTATGGTAAAACTATCAGACTTCTTAAAACAAGCATGCCCATCTAAACTTCCCATGAGTCTCTTATGCTCAGTTCTTCCTTCATCATACCTTACCTTGTTAAAATCATTGTTACTGTTACCTGAGCGGTCACAATGTGAGTTTACATAAAAATCTTGAACCTTGAAAATCTAAAGTCAAGTCAAGAAACTTTTATTGTCATTTCAACTCTAAAAAGCTGACACAGTACACAGTGAAATGAGAAAATGTTTCTCCAGAACCCTGGTGCTACATACAACACAGATACAACATACATAACAGAACACAGAGCTAAAGACTAAAGTAAGTTGTCATAGCCACATAAATTGTGTGCAACCTAGTGCAGACAGTGCAAACAGACAATACAAGACAGTGTAGGACAAATACACAAAAACACAACATAGCGACAACCAGTATACCTATTGTATAATATGTTATACAGTACAATGTGCAAAAAAGAGAACTATAAACAAAAGTGAACTTGTAATATATTCACAAAAGTCTGTGCAAAACAGCAAAAGTAACAATCGAGTAGATGTGCTTTGACTACAATGGTTGCAACCTTAACAAAAAGTCAGCAAGTCCATTAGCTGTGTTCTCACATTATATATAAAACACGTTATTCTCTCAAGTCTGAGCTGGTATCTTTATTTTCTCATGATGTGTTTACCTGCAAGGTTACTGCATTCTGGGCTGTTAGGTAAGTTTTGTGTTGCACTTTATTTCGATTGGCATGTATCAGATTCTCAAAAGATTGATTATCTGTCATTTATTCAAGCTAATATGGTGCATGTGTCACAAAATTGGTTCCACTTTAGTGTGTGTCGAAGTGTTTAGTGCAGCAGAAGGTGGAATTCAGTATGAGTATAGAGTGCAAGGTGCAAAGGTCCACCGTGAAGCTCTGAGTTTAAACCTACACACCAAATAAAAGCTTTTGTTTGTGTAAGTCCGTAGGGAATGGGGTTTGTTTCTCTTCTCATTGAACTTACTTGTTTGTCAGATACGTTTAACAGAATAAAAAAAATTAAAACTAATATCCTGGACATGAAATTTGCTTGTCCCAGGAAACCAGGCTACTGATTCCTATACCCCTGCATGGTTTTTAAACTTAGTCTCTCTAACGCTTACACATATCTAGGGACCCAGGATTAGCCAATCAATCGAGGGTGACTGCCGAACAAAGCAAACTATTGTAATACAAATAATTTATATGCAGATTTAATAGCGGAAAATTGGGAAAACTAAAATCTGCCTGAAAGAGAAAATATGTGCTATACATATGTTCACATTTAGTAGTTTCTTTAGCATCATCTGAATAGAATGTTAAAGGACAACATGGACACTCTTTAACCCCCGTTATGATCCAGGTGAATTTACTGATGTAACCAAAAAAACACAAGCTTTAACTTTGGTTGTTTAGTATGGAATGTAGAGTGAGTTACGAAAGGACTGGAATCCGTGCCATCTCTTATGCATCACATTTCCTTTATTCTTCCCTCAACAGTAGAAAGAGAAACAAATTAAATGTGCTTAGTGCTGAGGACATAGTGCAGGTAATTGGACAGTACAGTGTTTCAGTCTCGCAGGTCTGTCTGTAGGGACGTACAGCCCTTTCTTATAGAGTATTTGTTCAATTTCAAGCCCCAACACACCTGACTGCTCTTAACACCTAATGAGCCGTGAGTCTGATGATTTCCTGATTTGCAGCCCTTGTATCTGAAACTTTAGCTGTGTCTAAAATCTTTTAAGAGTATGTTATATGTGGCAGCTTGGGAAAACCATTATTTTTTATATTTTATACTATAGATAGAAACTTTCCTGAAATTCTGTAAATACTATATATATATATATATATATATATATATATATATATATATATATATATATATATATATATATTATTTACAGAATTTCAGGAAAGTTTCTAAATACTATATATATATATATATATATATATATATATATATATATATATATATATATATATATATATATAAAATCAATAAGTAATATAATTAGAGTATGGAAGCATAGACATGACTTTTAAGTAGGCTTAAGTAGGCTATACATTAAATTAGGGCTTTCAAGAGCTGTTTTATTATAAATTATAATCATCCAATTTTTTTTTGTGACTCGTGGATGGATGTGGTAGTACACCATCGCAATCTTTGTATGAAACATATACATTTCTATTTACATTTATGGCATTTGGCAGATACCCTTATCCAGAGCGAATTACATCTGAGCACTTGAGGGTTAAATTCCTGCTCAAGGGCCCAGGAGTGGCAGCTTGGTGGTGCTGGGATTTGAAATCACAACTTTCCAACCAGATGTCATTCAACATTCAAAGTCTTAACCATAAATAATTATTTGTAATTTTTTTTTTTTTTATGTCAGCACACTTATGTAGAGCTATATAAAATTGTGTAAATTAGCACATATTGAACCTGATAGATTTATATATATATATATATATATATATATATATATATATATATATATATATATATATATATATATATATATATACAGTGAGGAAAATAAGTATTTGAACACCCTGCTTTTTTGCAAGTTCTCCCACTCAGAAATCATTGAGGGGTCTGAAATTGTCATCGTAGGTGCACGTCCACTGTGAGAAACATAATCTAAAAAATAAATCCAGAAATCAAAATATATGATTTTTTAACTATTTATTTGTATGATACACCTGAGAAAGTCAATGTTAATATTTGGTACAGTAGCCTTTGTTTGCAATTACAGAGGTCAAACGTTTCCTGTAGTTTTTCACCAGGTTTGCACACACTGCAGGAGGGATTTTGGCTCACTCCTCCACACAGATCTTCTCTAGATCAGTCAGGTTTCTGGCCTGTCGCTGAGAAACACGAAGTTTGAGCTCCCTCCAAAGATTCTCTATTGGGTTTAGGTCTGGAGACTAGCTAGGCCACGCCAGAACCTTGATATGCTTCTTACAGAGCCGCTCCTTGGTTATCCTGGCTGTGTGCTTCGGGTCATGTTGGAAGACCCAGCCTCGACCCATCTTTAATGCTCTAACTGAGGGAAGGAGGTTGTTCCCCAAAATCTCGCAATAAGTGGCCCCGGTCATCCTCTCCTTAATACAGTGCAGTCGCCCTGTCCCATGTGCAGAAAAACACCCTCAAAGCATGATGCTACCACCCCCATGCTTCACAGTAGGGATGGTGTTCTTGGGATGGTACTCATCATTCTTCTTTCTCCAAACACGTTTAGTTGAATTATGACCCAAAAGTTCTATTTTGGTCTCATCTGACCACATGACTTTCTCCCATGACTCTTCTAGATCGTCCAAATGGTCATTGGCAAACTTAAGACGTGCCTGGACATGTGCTGGTTTAAGCAGGGGAACCTTCCGTGCCATTTATGATTTCAAACCATGACGTCTTAGTGTATTACCAACAGTAACCTTGGAAACGGTGGTCCCAGCTCTTTTCAGGTCATTGACCAGCTCCTCCCGTGTAGTTCTGGGCTGATTTCTCACCTTCCTTAGGATCATTGAGACCCCACGGTGAGATCTTGCATGGAGCCCCAGTCCGAGGAGATTGACAGTCATGTTTAGCTTCTTCCATTTCCTAATGATTGCTCCAACAGTCGACCTTTTTTCACCAAGCTGCTTGGCAATTTCCCCGTAGCCCTTTCCAGCCTTGTGGAGGTGTACAATTCTGTCTCTAGTGTCTTTGGACAGCTCTTTGGTCTTGGCCATGTTAGTAGTTGGATTCTTACTGATTGTATGGGGTGGACAGGTGTCTTTATGCAGCTAATGACCTCAAACAGGTGCATCTGATTTAGGATAATAAATGTAGTGGAGGTGAACATTTTAAAGGCAGACTAACAGGTTTTTGAGGGTCAGAATTCTAGCTGATAGACAGGTGTTCAAATACTTATTTGCAGCTGTATCATACAAATAAATAGTTTAAAAATCATATATTGTGATTTCTGGATTATTTTTTTTTTTTAGATTATGTCTCTCACAGTGGACATGCACCTACGATGACAATTTCAGACCCCTCTATGATTTCTAAGTGGGAGAACTTGCAAAACAGCAGGGTGTTCGAATACTTATTTTTCTCACTGTATATATATAAAATACACCTAGTCATGGCTGTGTGATCTGCATTTGTGAAAGAATCAGAAAGAATCAAGAAAAGATAGACTTCCGGTTTATTTCAATAGTTAAGTTGATAGACTGAGTGTATGCATTAGATGGTTTGTAGAGTGTGTCCACTGGACAATCCAAATAAAGAGTTACCAAACTTTCAAACCCATACCTATCCATCAGTATCTCCACTTGATCCCTCATCAATCAGACTGTCTTAGTTTGGGGTTCAGTGACTGTGTAAAGTCACTGGGCTGAAGTTGCAAGCATGCTGAAGTGTACAGTGCCTGGGTGATTGATGGACCGTGCTGATGCTGTGGTGCACCCCACTGCCACTGGCATATGGAGCCTGCATGTCCAAGCAGCTGTGCTCCCACAGTGCCATAGAGAGGGCACAAGGGCCATTGGGGGGGAGAGAAACAACACCCAACTAACACTGTTGTAAAAATGTCCATATCCTAGGTCAGAAGAACTATGAGAACTATTAAGAACCTTGTCTTTGAACTTTACACCAAAACAAATTAAATCTAATGCTGTGATATAATTTTAACAAAACTCTAAGGGTGATGAGTTTTGAGTTTGAGTTGATGGTGCCTGCCTGGCTGTCTTGAATTTGTTATTCAATCTAAGAATTGTGATGTGATGAAGGTCTTAAGCCAAAAATGGAAGCATATCATTTCTGGGATCAGTTTAAGTGTCATTGTGCGCCAGCACTGACAGAAATTAAATGAATTCCCAGCAACTTCTGATAGTAAATAGGCTTTTTATAGGCATTTTATATGATCTGTAAAAAGAAAATCCTCTAGGTATGTGAGGTATAAGATATAAGCAGGGTCAAAGAAACACCAATCCACCAACAACCAATACATAATCAGAATGTACAATATTTGTTCGTAACCTTGACAAAGTTTTACAGTATATTAAGGCCGAGACTAGATGTGTGCATAACTCACCTTAATGCAGGCACAAGCAGTCATAGGTGAAACCCACAGGACAAAGACCAAGATCATTGTGATCAACAAGGGACACTGTATAATGCATTCACAGCATCCTTAGTTAACCTAAAATTGGACTAGTTTGTTAATATATTGGGAAATAAAACCAACTTTATTTAGAGATTACAAAATCCAAGTGGCATGTAGGAATGAAGAAAATAACAGCAGGATTTTCAGCAACATGCCTGTCTTTATTACCTGTCATGAAATTGAGGTTATAAAACTAGAAAACCAGATTTCAAAGGAAGTGAATTAGTGCTATTTTGGCAACTGGATATTTAATAAAATAAATGACCAAAGTCAACTGTGGACTAAGCTTATTTTTATTAATATATTAATATTTTTGTCAAATATGGACATTGTAAGTGTGGATCAAGCTTCTGCAGGGGGACCAACTGCCACCTGAGAGGTACAGTATGTTTGTGGTGGTGGCCTTCTCAGTAAATATACACAATCCATGGTTGGCAACTTTGATAGGGAAATAGCAAGATTGCTTGAAACAGTTCAGGAACTCAGCATTATCTTGCAATTGTAAATTCCCAACTATTCACACGAAAGCCAACTCTAATGAAAAGTTACCAATGGCCTCTTTGGATGCCACATAACCCTTGCTGGTCAGGGTGCATCTCCACAGCTCTCAGCAGCCCCGTTTCTATTCAATAACCCCACTGCTCTGGCATTTACACCACGTTATTAAAATACTTGTCAGCTCATTCAAGGATAGAAAACCTCAGCAAACAAAAAGCTCCCGAATCTGGCTCGCTTGCACACAAAAACAAGTGCACATTGGGAGCAGTAAGGCTCCTGAAATCTGTATGCATTCCAGTAAATAAACGGATGAATTTAAAGCTCTTTTTAACTGAGGTGCAGTGTGGACCAAGGACACGGCTGTGAAAGGATATCTGCTGTACCGTAATGCACTGAAAGCAGAATGACCTTGAACAATGGTCAGTCCTACATCATGCCCTTATATTGTTTTATGATGAGAAGGGAAAAGATCTTTGGTCAAGGTTTTCCAAAAAAGAACCCACAGATTCACTTAATGCAAAGAACAATGCAGTGTAATCGTCAGTTCACACCACATACACACATACTGCTACAGTGTAATGATGTATGTCCTCAGTGTTTGAAGACGTGCTGCTCAGCTTTTCTAAAGGCTCAATGGATATATTCTTTCTTATTTATGCATCATGATATATTTATATATTTTGTACATTTTCAGCCAAATTTCATCTATATGATCCATATCTCCCATCAGACAAACGCTGTAGCAGCAACTTCCTAAATTGGCTGACTTTATGTTTTTAATTTAGTGGATGCTGTTAAAAGGACTAGGTGCAAAGAAAGTGAAAGCCCAAAAAAAAGTGATTTGTGGTGGTTAGTTCAAGCACAGCTCTACGAGGTTAAAAGTTAAAGTAATTCATTACGACAGATAGCGGCGTGATATTCTTCATCCTGACGCTCGGCACGGGCCACACAATCTCGGCTATCAGCCAAGAATCCCGATGAGGAGATAATGGCAGAATTGATGGTCATATTTTACAGTGGGTCATGGCGGAGCAGAGTGTAGAACATTGTAATTACAAGTTTGGTAGAAGGGAGAGGCATTGGAGAGGGGTGGAGGGGAAGATGAGGGCTCTTTGTCTGGCCCGAGATGTGCAGCCAGGCTTAATTGAATGGTAACCTCTGAAAGTGTTGTGCTAACACAGCTGAGACAGAGTGTGAGAGAGAGAAGGAAGTGCTGAGTATGGCACACACTCATCACTCCTGTCTGCTGCTGCCTTCATGTGTTTGATATACTCTCTCTCTCTCTCTCTCTCTCTCTCTCTCTCTCTCCTTCTTTCTCAAAATCTCACCCCCCACATACACACTTCTGTCAACACTTTACTTTCCTCATAGTGTTCACATCATTAAAAGGGTCATTAACATGCTATCTTGACATTTTAAGTAGTTAAATGAAATCATTGAATTACATTGAAGGTCTTTGAAAACGAATGCAAAATAATACACACTTCTTTTTCTCTTGTTTCAACTGCTGATTTTTCCATTTAAAGTGTTAGTTCATCATTAGGATGATTCTTTTTTTAACTGTGTTTAATATGGCAAATATGTTCAGCACTTGAGTTGCCACTGATAATCTGCCTTTCAGTCATGGTAAGCATTTAGGATCCAATAATGAATAACTGTAATTTTAGATCTAATCAATAAAATAAAAAGAAAAATAAATAAATAAATAAAAATCACTACAGTTGTAACCAGAGCCAAAATCAACTCGACACTGGAGAAATGTATTAAGAATGGCTAAACTGATTGAAAATGCTCCTCTCTTTATTTATTTATTAAATTGCTGGTCAACATTTTAGATTATACAGAAAACCTTTTCCATTGAAGGAACAAACCAAATAACCCTGGAGTATTATAGGGAACTGGTTTATAAGAAAGGAGAGTAATGATGCTTGATGCTTGTAATGTTGATTGATTTATCAGACTAGTGAGTCAGATATTGAGTCAGTTGGTGAGTCAGTCATTGAGGTAATCCATGAATTAGTCACTGGATAAAATGCCATATTGTCACATGCCAAAAAGTCTGACCATAGAGGGTTAGGCACAAATATTTCAGGGAGATACTGTACTTTCACAGGATATGCTCTGGAGCCATGTGCACCACATAATGTCCTGAAATAATAATTACATTTATACTAAAAATGTTGCTCTGGTGTTACTTAAGTATGGCAGTATGCAATTTGGAGGACAATTAAAGCATTTATAATACAGTATCTGCTTGTAGGTTTTCAGTGTTACAGATGCAATATGAGAAAATTATAAAAAAACAAAAAACAAAAAAAAAACATAATCTCATGTGAACATTCGTAACCTCACAATACTCTGTTATACTGGTCTTCGGCAAGGCCTTCTCTGCTGGCCTAAACACTATCAGAAGCACTGCCCTACATTTACAACCTAAATTCTAATATTTGTTCCATGAAATTGTATTAATTTATTTCCAACAGTTTATTCTCTTAATTTTGTAGCAGTTCTTTTGGCTGCACTGCTTCCAGTACGTGTATGTTAGATTTTTTGTCCAATCAGATTTCACCCTCTATGTGCTGCCATGTCAATCTAATCTGCCCAGAGCCTTCAAAGTCTGTACTGCTGGCCCTTTTACCTTAGTCTTCTTGAGAAATAGCTCGGTTACTTTAACCTGGGTTTCTTGCATTAGTAAAAATGGTATTCTATTCTATATAAAATGTGAAATCTCTCTCTCTCTCTCTCTCTCTCTCTCTCTCTCTCTCTCTCTGACTGAATTCATTGAACATAAGCAATTTGAATGTCATGAGTTTTCTAGTGAACTACTTATTAGCTGAGTAACCGTATGAATTCCACAATGAGCATAAATATATAATTGACTATCATACACTACAGAACATAAACATTCTTTATTATGAGAAAAGCTATCGGTCCTGAATCACTTTCTTTTTATAGCATTATATACATTGTATTTCTCACTAATCGTTTTCTCTTTTTTTTGGTTGATTGCTTTCTCCTTCCAGTCACCATATTTTTGGACTTCTTTCCTGCCTCGGTTATGTTCAAATTTGATGGATCTGAGCCAGCATAATATGTATATTTAAATGTGTGGCTTTTCCATCAAAAGTTGATTCCAACACTGATCTAATAGCAGTTTAGTAATCATTCAGGTGTCAAGCAGGTGTTTTAATCACTCGAGGCCTCCCTCTCTTCTGCTATTCCACAATGACCTAATGTTTACCAATTCATTTGATTTAGCATCACTTCATAAACCAATTAAAAAAAAAACAACAACAACTGATAGATGATTAAAGCAAGCACACAGTTAATCTTTTATTTCAAAATCGGACTAAATCACTCTCCTATTACAAATTTTAAATGAAACTATGACCATTTCTCCGCTGCTTACCTTGGTTTTAGCATGGACACCGGTCTGGCATCAAAAACTACACGACCCAATATTCTGCAGTATCAAAAAGTCATGTCCTGTGCCCTCCGTGTCCTGACTTTCCTCTTTTTTTTCATTTAAAAATTTTTTTTTCACTCTTTTCATTTTGCCCTTCACGCCTATTTGTCCTCGTCCAAACTGAATGGATTGCTCTGCCATCATAGCCTCTTTTTTTGGAGTCTTTCTTTTCTCTCTTTCATTTTCTTTTCTCCTGTCTCTTTCTTTTGTTCTGTAATCTTTTTCTTTTCTCCTGGACAGTTACTTTTCCAATGTTCAGAGGCTAATAGTGGCTAGGAGAGCCTGCAGTTATAGGTGCGGGGACAATTTTGTCCTGTATAGGACGTGTTTGTGTGTGGGTGTGTGTGTGCACGCCTGGGTGTGTGTATGTCTCTGTGTGTGCATGTGCAGGCCGTCCCAGCAAATGTCAAAACCTCCTTCTCCGAATGATGAGGCAATTTCATTTCATCCCCTGATTCTTGTATTTCTTTAATGAAAATCACAATTACTTCAATACTCAGAATAGCCTTTACAGCTCCTGAAGGTAATGATTTTTTTTCTTTTTTTCATTTTCTTTGGCTGTGTTTGGGGAGAGATGGAGCTACAGGTTTCTATGATGTAGACTATGTCTTCATTTTGACCAATGGACGCGTCATATGTCCTTGTCACATTAAAAAATATGCCTCATAGGGTCTCTGTGTCTCTGTGTGCGTTCTCAGTGAAATCTGTGATTATTTATGCATGCAAAGTGTTTATCCCTCTTACTGTGTGTCTGTACTGTATGTGTGTGTGAGTGTGAACAGATAAGTTGCATCTCCCTGGTCAGGTTTTGATGTCTGTCTGTAGTGACAGTGGTCCATGATGCTGGTGATTGGCAGTCTGGTGGAATAGCTCCCTGCCATGTTTCAGTTGATGTGTGTATCTGTCCAATAGTCACCTGTCCAAAGAATGATTAAAGCTGTCCAAATGTCCAAATTGAAGACATCAGGTGTAGCTGGAGAGTTATAGCACATACAGGAGAATGAAAAACCAATGCAGTATATTTTTCAAATAACTACTCCATTGTTCTTCTTTATCATTGGGGGTTTCAATAAACTGGTAGCATAAATATGCACACCATTTATAATTGGGGATGTGGATGTGTTCAGAGTGACCCATCAGTCTCATGTTCAAAAGTAAATATGACAATGTTCACAATATATTAAAGGTCAAGACTAAAACTTACCAGGGAGGCTGTCAAGAGGCCTTCAGCAACATTTAAGTAGCTGCAGATTAGAACAGATTACTCTGTATGTGGCAATAATCTTTTATATTCTTCACACATATGGACTGTGAAGCGATTAAATCACCCTAAAACAGGTGGAAAATTGTGTTATAATCCACTGAGACCAATTTTAAAAGGTATATAATTCCATAATTCCCAAAAGGTATGAACATCACCAAAAGATCACTATAAGCATGGTACTTGTACATCATGGTGGTGGCAACATTCTGCTTTCAAGGTGCTTTTCTTCTGCCAGAACTGGGGCTTTTTTCAAAGTGGAGAGAATCATGAATAGCCACAAATATCAGTCAATTTTGGTGCAAAGCCTCTAGGTGTCTGCTAGTAAGTTGTCAATGAAAAGTTAACTCGCTTTTCAACACAACAATGACCCAAAGCATACAACCAAATCAACAAAGCAATGGCTCAGCCAAAAGATCAACATTTTTGAATGACCTAGCCAGAGCCCAGACATAAATCCAACTAAAAATCTGTGCGGTGATCAGAAAAAGACAGATGCACAGAAGATGCAGTAACAATCTGATGGATTCTTTTGCAAGAAAGATGCTACACTGATAGACTCTTATTCCAAAAGACTTTGCATAGTATAAGAAAATCAATAGGTGCTTAAAAAAATATTTCTGAAGTTTCTGAATCTTTTACTAAATAACTTTTTTAAGCATTATTGAAACCTGCCATTGTAACAGGGGTGTATAAATGGTTTGTATCCATTGTACTTATATGATACAACTACTGTAAATGTTTTTATCTATGTTTGGGGGTAAAAAAAATGACTGCATTCAAATAGTGCTCTGCTGTTATCACTTAAATCACATATGATGTTTGAAATGTCTCTATAATAGTCATTTATATATATAATAATACATTTCTTGTTCATAGCAGCGGCAAGATTTTGCAGTGGCTTTAAGCAAAAAAAAATAATAAACTATATATATATTGCTACAGACTCTTAGCAATAGCCTCTGACCAAGTCTGATGCATCACTACTATTGCTAAAGCGCATGGTAATGAGAAAGTGTGAAGAGTGCTTTGGAGCCACACACAGATGTGATGATGTCAGCAACACACATGACCTTCTTTTTCCTCATCCCAGTGACTAGTGAAGTATCTGCTCCTCTACCCTCCATCCTCCCCCACTCTCCTTTACTATAACATCCCCTCTCCACCTCTGTATGACCACTGACTCTCCGGTGTGCTGTACAGGTGTGTGGTCTACTAAAAAAGCACAGGCTATTACAGAAACAAGAGATGAACCCTCTTCTGTTCCCAAAATAAAAGGTCAAAGGTCACTCAGTCATCCTCATCTCAGTCAGTTTTCTCCTGAGCAGTCATTTTTTTCTCCACATGCACACACACTTCACTACAGCACACTACACTCCATTAACCACTACACTATTAGTGACGCTGTTTTGATAGTGTGTTGTGGTGGTGAGCTTTTGGCTGGATGGAGGTTAAGCATGTAAATATGTGTGCTTTGTAAATCTGCTGCATACCCCCTTCTCCTCCTCTCTGACAGCCATGACAATAGGCAGGCAGTGTGTGTGTGCGTGTGCGTGTGTGTGCGTGCATGTGTGTGTGTTTTGAGACAGGATGTCAGCTTGTGCTTTAATAGCTTTTTAAACGGAGACAGCTAGGTGTCAAACATGGCGCTGTTTAATTAATTTTGTTTGTCCTGCCAGGCTTTTGATAGTCATGAGCTGCCCTGTTGGCAAAATAGACAGGAAGGGGTGGAGCTTATGCATCCTGTGAGTGTTATGTCTGCCCCAGGTTCAACCTTGGTGATGTAAAGGGTATCTGACAGCAACTACTGCTACTACTACTACTACTACTACTACTACTACTAATAATAATAATAATAAGAAGAAGAAGAAGAAGAAGAAGAAGAAAGGAAGAAAAAAAGAAAGAGAACTAACAAACAAGCAAGCAAGCAAGAAGCTGCCCCTGGCCAAAATGTCTTCAAGATTACTCTCTTGAGCTTGGGCCTAAAATAAAAGACACCTTCTGCAACTAAAAGCACCAGCCCTTTTGGCCCCTGTGTTAGGATGGCCAGTAGCAGCAGGTGCAGCTAATACAGCTGTGTTCTGTTATTAGCGTTTGGTGTTTTTGTGTTTGTGTGTAACATGCATAAATTTGATGTCATGGCCAGAGCGCCATGCATATTAAAGCTTGTGTGTTTGTGCTGCGCTGATGCAGATGTGTATCCACATGTGTGCACTGGGGTGTGCCTACGCTGCATGTTTGCACTGAGATAATGCAGAGCCTCCCGTAGTGTGAGTATGCATACAGTTTAACTCCCCGTCTGTGCAGAATACAAGTTTTCAGCACTCGGGATGAGGGCTCTGATTATTCATTGAAAACACAGAAAATGGGGCTTGTGGAAAATAGGGGTGGAGGCTGGTGTAAGTAAGTAAATAAATAAATAAATAATAAACAATCACAGCACTCCTCACTGCACACACAGCAAGGAGCCAATCGCTGTGTTGGCCAAACGACTTGGAAATTGTGTGTAATGAGTAGGAAAAGATTAGACGTGGCTCTTGCTAGGCTGTAAATTGACATTAGTAAAAGAAAACTCTTTACCAGGCGGGCGAAGCGTCCTAATTTAGGCAGTAAAATATATGAATGGGGGAAGGGGAAATGAGACTGAAAAAAAGACAACAACAAAAAAGCTTACAGCTTTGCTGTGTGCGCATAGTGTCTCATATTCTGTAACATACCCCCACCCCTACCCCCCAAAAACCACCACCACCCATTTTATCTCAGAGCTGTTCAGCGTAATTGAGGATTCAATTATTGCACTTGGGTGGATGGGCATATTGACGTGTTTATGTGGTTTGTATTTGTCTGTCTTTTCTATTTATCTGTATAGGCAAAAGTTTGTGGACACCTGGCATATGTATTTTCTGAACATCCTATTCCACATTAATCCCAATTTCCTGTTATAAGAACCTCCACTCCTCTTGGAAGATGTTCCCCCTAGATTTTGAAGTGCGATTGTGGAGATGTGTGCTCAGTTAATCAGGTACTGATTGTTGAGGAGACATTGTAAACCTTAACTTCACCATGACATGTTTATTTATTCCAGACTGGTTGAAACCGCTGTTCTCCTCTGATTTTCATTTACAACAGAGTCTGTACCATGGAGCAATAAACCAAATCAATTACTAGATAGAGTCAGTTCTGTCCTTGGGAATATCTTGTAAATGAGAACGATCAGAGGAGAATGGGCAGACTGGTTTGAGCCAAAAGAAGATCACAGTATCACAACTACTCTTTAGAACCATGAAAAACTAAAAACAATATTTCAGAACATGCTACAAAACAGGTGTTGTACTTTGAGAAAGATGGGCTATGACAACAAAAGACAACATTGGTTTTCACTCATGTGAGTCAAGAACAAAAATCTGATATCAGGATCACCAAAACTTGACAGCTGAAGATTGGAAATGGATCAGGCCATGTATTTCCAACCTTTAGCTTCCTGTTTTGGTGAGGCTGTACCTGCTGCAGCCTGGAACAGAAAGTAGTTTAACTTTCCCTTTTCTTAAAAACTTTGTGAGCTTTATATTCTCAGCCAACCCTTACAAAAAGATGTAGGAATGTCAAAAAAGAAAAAAAGTGCACTGTAAACATTGGACTATGCTTTAAACTTCCTGGGTTTTTTTAGGCCTTCAGAACACTCATGCTCTGCTTTATAAAATACCAAATAGTCATTCCCTAAGAAAGATTCCCTAGATTTTGATATAAATCCTAAACTCAGCTTACTTTCTGTTTTTTCATATGTCTTCCTTTGCCTGTATGGTTTCCTCTGGGTTATCTGATTCCCTCCCACTTAATAAAAACATGCTTGTAGGTGGATTAGTAGCTTTAATGCAAATTCAAATCAGTATCTAAACACAGTGGCTAATTTTGCTGGTACCAGTGATTAGCTCCCATGTTTTAAGGCCTAAGCTTCCTGCATAGATTTAATGTACCTGCACACAGACTCTCTAAGTGTCAAAGAATGGACATGGAATGGTGAACATCATTTCTACAAAAGATATTCCCTCCAGTGGTGTTTTGTCTATCAGATCATGATAAAATCTCCATACTGTTGATGTAGAGTTAGATTTAGGTCTGGTGGATGTGGGCGGAGCCATCCTGTAAAAGTCCACTCCCATTAGGATATAAAGGCAGCAAAATGCTCTCTTTATTTCTTTAATTTGTCACCTGTTAAGGGGATTAGCAAGGTTTACTATTGGCTACATTTATGACTTAAAACAGATTGTGATTTTTTTTTTCGAATTTTGGCAAGATGGGATATTCCTCTAATCCGCTGCTCCTATCTGCCATTATGATCAAAAAGTTGTCATGGTTACTAAAAAGATAAGATATGATTTCACAGTTAGGATTGTGTAAGAGTTAGTAAGCTGTTTTTTGGAACACAGCTACAATCTGATATCTTGTTTGTGCCAAACAATGTATTTCTATGCTAATTAAACAAGTAACAATGAAAGCTTTGATATATTGAGGCCCACAGCAAGCATGACTACAAATACATGAGACATGATATGCTTTAAAAAATGAAGAAGGGAAAGAGAGAATGATATATGGTGTAGGGCGCTTAAGTGCAGGTGATCCAAGCTCCTCGGTAAAAGGCTGGAGGGCTGGCTTCCTAAGGCTAATCTTTGTGTGTGTGTGTGTGTGTGTGTGTGTGTGTGTGTGTGTGTGTGTGTGTGTGTGTGTGTGTGTGTGTGCGAGAGAGAGAGCAAGAGAGAGAGAGAGCATGAGAGCAAAAAAGAGAGAGAGAGAAGACTGGTTAGTGTTGGCCTGAAAACGCAAGCTTAGCATCTGTTGTCTCCTGGAAACACTGTATATTCATCACCTTCTATCTGCTGCTGATTGGTTCTGGCTCTACCTCAAGTGCACATACACATAGAAGCTGTCAAGTGTACCATTGTGGTCACGGGCCATGGCACTGATTTTGTCTGATGAGTCTCCAGGCATGTTGCAGCCTCTCTGAGAGCCCTGGCATAATACATTTAACTGTCACATTCTCTCTGATTCTGTCCCTGATCACTCACCATGCTCTGTCTTGTTGAGCGCAGACATCACTTTCACCCAAAAAGCACGATCAGTTTTGTTCTCTGCAACTCGATTATGAATGACTATAGCAGCATTGGGAATTATATGGAAACATTAGATCCACCAGTGATGGGGTGAAAGAATTTCCAGGAACTTCTAATGAATGATTTTAAAGTTTTTGCTCAGTTGATGGGACCATGATGGGATAAACAGCTACATTACTAGGTCATTATTTCTGTTCCAGATTGCACTATCCCTTTCTAAACAATATTGGGAGGAAAAATAAGCTTAGCATGGCACCTTACACTAATTAATCTGACAGGATTCATGACAGGATTTCTGAAAAGCTGTACAAATTTGTACGCTGCCAAATGACTGGATGAACACAGTAAAGAAAAACGATTTAATAGCTGTTTTCAAGCCAGTGCTAATAATTGACTCAATATGTCAATTATGTCAATAAACACTCAAATGTCCAATATAGCAGGCTTTCAAAGCTAGCATAGCTTTACATAGCTTTCTTGCTCATGTAAATTGTATTTGTCACTATTATCTAGCTCTTCATCTATACAGAATAACTGTTTAATCCTTTTTTCTGACTATGAAAATATGAAGAGTTCGCCAGAGTTCTTTAGATGAAGCAAGATATATGTGAAAATGTTCTTCCAAGAAACCTTTTCAGAAAACCCACTATAAACCAATCACATTGCAATTTTTTTTTTTTTTTTTTTATATAAGCAATATGATGCTGTATGGCTGGAAGTTTTTTCTTTTTTCAAAAAAAAAAAATAAAATAAAACAGTTAAAATTAGCTGTAAGTATAATGAGTGTGTGTGAGTGAAATTTATCTGACTCAAAGACACTGTTTGATTTTAGAATCAGATCATTTAAATCATATTCTCAAGCGAGTTCAAAATACATACTTCCTATATAAAACATACATACTGTATAGTATAAATACATCATCCGAAAATCTACAATGGAAAACGAAGTGCTCCAAATTCATCACCATACCTCGGTGCTGCAGAGCAGTTAAAGAGATAAATGTTCAGAGATCCCTGTGTCCCCACACTGAAGACTGCAATTCCTTGGAGCAAGGCATTGGGAATAATAACAGTTTTTGTAATGGCGATAATAGCAGATGATTATGAGAGATAGAGGGAGGAAAGAAAAAAACGGAGAGGGGGATAGAGAATGTATGGATTTCAGTTGTGTTGGGCAACACAAAAGGATTGCATAATTTACCTCTTTCTTCTGCTCTCTCTCTCTTTCTCTTTCTCTCTCTCTCTCTCTCTCTCTCTCTCTCTCTCTTTCTCTCTTTCGTTCTCTCTTTCTGGCTAATTTAAAATTTGTCAAACCAGGGCGTCTTCTGGATCGCTGGCCTTTGATATTTTGCGCACTCCATTTGCTCCAAACAAGCCGCAGGCCCTGGTTCCTGCTGACTGCTGCAGAAGAGCGGCGGCTCCATTTATCTTTGCCTGGCCGCTGAATGCTTACTCATTACAGGGGCCCTCCCCGGGTTAACCCTCGCATCTCCAGGCACCTCGCCACCAGCGTCCTCAGACACACTTACTAACACACTTAGCATCGTAACAAGATACACAACCCATAGTAAAATATAGTCCATGAACCTGATATATTTTATGTATGGAGAGAGAGAGAGAGAGAGAGAGAGAGAGAGAGAGAGAGAGAGCGAGCAACAGCTTTATGTTTTTATATAGTGTATATCAGAAGTCCCATTGTATATTTCCATTAATGCTGATAGGTTGTGCTTCAAGAAGTTTTATACTCTTGTCTGGTCCTGTATGGTTTCAGTAAACTACTTTGGTTCCTTTATGGTTTCTATTGTCTTAAAGACAGTTTGATTTCATCTTGTGTGTTATTTATCAACATTATTCACTAGAAGACTTTTTTATTTGACTGTTTTTATGTAATCATCTATCAAAAACATAACTTTCCCAACATCTACACATTTTCAGATTTCTTTTACATTATCACTATAGATACACATTTAGAGAAAAAACATAATAATGTCAATAATACCATACGCCTGGATTTTACTGGAAAATAAAGACTCAATATCCTGAATAAATGATGACAGATAAAAAATTACAGTATGCTTTTTCTTTAATGTTGCCTCAAATTAATTATTTTGTAAACATTTTTACATTCATATGTTCTGCATCATGATACTGGGGAACAAAATATTTTGTACAAACTTTGTCCGCTTCTTAAACTTGAAGATTTTTGTGTTAAGCTTTTATTTGTGTATATATAAATGTGTGTGTGTGTGTGTGTGTGGCGTGCGTGTTTGTGTGTGTATATGGTGTGAACCATTTCATCTTCTCCCGGCGTAACCCTTCGGAGGCCGTTCCCTGGGGAAACGTGTCAATCTGGGCGCCTGCAGATCAATCAGCAGCTGATTATGCTCTTCATTCTCCTGCAATTGATTTTATTCGCAGCTGAAAATAGGCATCTGGTGTCAGGGGTGTGTGCGATGGCCTGGGTGCAGCTTGACGAATTGCTTTTGACAGAGATCAATCTCCCAGCTGATGGGCCGGGGGTCCGGGGAGCAGGCAGCCAGCTCCACATTACCCAGAAACAGACTCATCAGCAGCACGCACTGAGAGATACCACACACACACACACACACACACACACACACACACACACACACACACACACTCACTCACACAAGCACACACAGTCTTATAGATACTGACTCTATATACACTCTGGCATATGTGCACACAACTGCAATCCATAGGAACTGCCTGCTGCGCACAAGCGTTTATTCAATCAGACAGATACAAACCTTTTTGTTGAAAAAATAATTAATTTTACATAGTGACTATATCTCTCATTTCAAAAATGTAACGTAAGTCAACTTTTTTCACTCAATATCTCTTAACCTTTTCATGTAAACCATCTATTGATCATGACAGTTTTATTTGAACCTGACTACCAAATGAATTAATTATGTTTCTGTGCATTTTAACTAAAAATCAATTCCATAGTCTTTTAGTTTACCTTCCATCATCTTCGCTCAAGATTTGCCTCCTGGTCCAACTTTCTGTTCTGTTCTCATGAATCATTTGTACGATTACAAAACCGTAGAAGTTGATGTGTCTCTAATGAATAAAGTAAACTTTTGTATAACCACTAACCCCAAACACAATACATACAAGTTTAATTGTTACAAATTGTTGTAAAAACAATGTCTTTGCATCGTATATTCTTAAAATAAGTTGATGTAAGTGTTAGAAATGTCTCATGTTCAGGCACAGAACCTTTTTTCAACGTTCAAGCAAGATTTAACTTTTTAAAAAACATTAAAATATTTTACAACTAAACATCATTTGTATATTTTTTAACAATACACGGTCACAAAGTAGCTTTACATAAATCTAAAAGTTTATATTTTTCTCATAATAAACTTTCTTTCGGCTTCTCCCATTAGGTGTCGCCACAGCGGATCATCCGTATTCATGATCCGCATGTTTGGTTTGGCACATGTTTTTATGCTGGATGCCCTTCCTAAAGCAACCCTCCCCATTTATCCGGGTTCGGGACCGACACTAAGGGTGCACTGGCTTGTGCAACCCTAATGGCTGGGGTTGGTTCTCTGACCAGGGATCAAGGAAAATGTGACCGTGGCAACGTTATCATGAGAAAGAGTTTTCTGGCAAACATGGGACAATAAGATTATTGTTGAATTCCAGTGAAAAGGATGTTCAGTGTGAGAATATTTTGAATATGTATCCTGGAATGAGCACATAAGTCTTTATAATTCCATCAGCACTTAAGTATTGTTTTTCAAATATGAGATTAATGTTTTGGTTTTTGCTGAAATGCTTCCCTTGCTGTTTTAGGCGTGACTCTGGTGCTCTGCTGAAAGAGCAGTCGGATGAATCTAGAGCAGTGCGTGACTGCGCTCCTGGCTGACTGAAGCCCCAGCGGGCCTGTGTGAAGGACTGCCTCCAACAAGGAGATTTCCCCTCCTGATTCTCCCTGATGGAGAGCTCCTCTCCCTGCCTCCTAATTTATAATTATTTCAAGTGATCCTCAGGCCTGAGGTCATTTAAGTAATTACTGAGCCGATTAGATGCTTAAAGGGAATTTCGGATCAGTCTCTCTGCATGCCACAAACCCAGAGGGGGCTTGTTTGGATGGACTAACAAGGTTTAGTCAGTAGTCTTACAGTTCTGTTGCCCACTTTCACTTAAACTAAGCTGTCCAATTTTCCACTGATGATTTCTGGAGAAAGAAGGATGTTGTTCCAAAACATAATTATTTATTGAATTTTTTTCTGATCTGTTAAAGATCATTGATAAGTAGAGGTTTAAAGGCTCTGGTCAGCTGAACCAGACATGCATTGGTCTGGACTGGTGTAATTTGGATGTTGTGTTTCACTTGACTGGCGGTTTTTCTTCTGGAGAACTGCACTTGTGTGCACTGGCTTGTCTTCTGTGTTATCAGCACAGCCTGCTCATGCATTGATTGGGCCCATCGCTCGACCCTTACCCCATGACTATCTCATACACTCTCAAACAGCACTCTTCTCATTCTCTCCCTTGTTTGGCGTTTGTGTCCTTCTGGCTCTCATAGAGAATGAGTGCAGGCAATCTTTATTGTGGCAAGGCTTTAAATTGAGCAGAAAATAGACATTGACATATTTGTTAATGCCATCTTAATCGCTGGCTGAGCTGCCAGAAGGGGCTAGTGTGACCAACTTTATCCAACGGGGCATCAAAATAGCCAGCAAGCTGTGAACTCTCAGCTGTGTACGCTCATGTTCTATGTAAAATAACACACAATCTATATATGTTTGTTATTTGGAACTGATATGAATGAGCTCAGTACATGTAGCTCTGATTACAATTCTCATTGTAATTCCAATAAGCATCAGCCAGAGATTCAGGCACATTACATTACTGTATCTGCTCATTTGTCAGTATTAGGAAACCTGTAAGAGATTGACAGTGAGTAATCCACAAATCACGGAAGGCATGAAAAATGCCTGAAATATCTTCCTATGCATTTAACTAAAGATATCAGTCTTCATACATTTATATTCCGTAAAGCATAAATATTATGATCGGATTTGAATGCATGATTATTAAACATGAATTGGAATTTTCATAATAAATGCACAAAAACAAGTGTTAATTCATTTATGTTTGCAGCCTGGGAAAAGTCTTGACATTTTAATCGTTTGCTTCTTTATAAAGGTTTAAAAACTGAGGATCTAATGCATTAAAATATACAGTGTCTTTGTCCTTTAATAAATTAATTAATAATAATAAGCATTAAAAAACATAGTTTAAAATTTATTATTTATTTTGTGTCATGTACATTAAATAAAAAATACAAATGTATTATAGTATGAACATTAAACATGAAAACTTCACAACAATCACAAGTACACACTGGCCTTTTTGTCTATTTTTATGTAACAGAAATGCTCAGCAATTTTAGAATATTGTACATGATTTTAGGGGAAATGTGTTGTAGTTGTGTAATGAACATAGAGTATGCTGTAAATTATTATTTTATTCTACAATGCAGGCAACAACCTGAGAAGTGCAGTCAAAAGTTTAGAATTCAAAAGCATAAGTGGGAATTCAGTGGTTGGCTTTCTGATTGGACGATCATGAGTTTAAATCCCAGCACCACCAAGCTGCCACTCCTGGACCCTAAATAAAGACCCTCAACACTCAACTGCTCAGTTTTGCAAATGCAAAATTATAACTTTCTCTGGATAATGGCATCTGCCAGATGCCATAAATATAATGTAAGTTATCGGTTTAAACACTTAGGCATGAAAACATTCAGCTAGGAGACAAAACTTGCAACAAATGTGTTTTTGTGGATATTCACTCATGCGAGAGCGCTTTAGGACCCGGCGTTTATATGGCCTAACTCGTTTTGTCACTATTATTGCATTTAATTAGTTTTTGTTCGACTTTCTTTTAATTTGGTTAATGATATGTCTGTGCATAATGGTGCATCAGTTCTTTCACATTTAGTAGCCACAACTGAGTAGTTTTTCTTATTTGTTAAGGAGGAAAATAATGAGTAGTTTGTTAAAGTATACTATTTGTATTAAAGTGGACTGGCATTAAGACTGAATGCCCACAAAACTGGCTTGTAAAAACTTTTAAGCCTAGTCTTTTTGCTAAAAAAGGAGTTTGTAAAAAGATGTGGTGTTTTTAACTCAGGATTGGACCAAAACATATTCAAAATATCAATAAAAGTCTAATCTTTTTTTTAAGCCACTTCATCTCTGTCATCATTAGAGGAAATAGCTGATAAGAAAGCAAACATGCATCTTAAAATACACATTTCTTCTTGTCATCTCAATAAATTTAATAAGTGCTTGATTTTCAACTTGTAAAGCTTACTATCCAGAACCTAATAAAACAATAGTACCCTAAGTACCCAAAATAGTACCCTAAAAGTTTAATGAGAAACCCAGTTGCAGGAAATGCATTCGAACTTTAAATCATTTTTGGGTAGTGAGTGTGCCAGTGAAAGTGTATCATACGCGATCCCTGCTGCCTGTCCATTGCTCCGTGACAGGCCTCCTCCTCCCCATAGGATGCGCACAAATGAAGCCTTTTAATTATCTCCTGATTACCTGTTATACCACCTTAGCTAATGGAGAGCGCACCCCGGGGGAGACATCCAATCAAACTCTCATCACACACAATAGGCTTCTTTGCAGGAGAGAAGTATTTTAGTCACCTGAAAGATTAGTGCTGGAAATATCCATCTATTTATTCATTCATACACCAAATTACCAATGGCTGCCCTCAGCCCCCCTCATACAGAGAGCTCTATTGCTTTCTGATTGATCAAAAAGATAAGGATAGATCGCCTGCCAAAAGCAATACAGCCTGCGCCTGTGAGTAGCCTATAGATGTGTATCAGAGTGATACTGGGCCGTGACGTGTGTGCGGTCAGAAGAGTCATGTACCGCCATCTATCACAAGCTTACTCATTCAGTGGAGAGTGGAGTTTAAAGTTTGTGGCGGTCTGCTTAAACACGGCATCACCAAAGCCACTACGGAATTTTAATGCTGTCAGAACATTCATTTGTAATATTTTCTTCACACATGTCAATCAAACAATGGTTTGAAGAGAAACTCCATACTTTTTCCTTCCTATGACCTGCTTTTGCTGAGGAGGGAAGCAAAGGCTGAGTAGCACAACAGATTTGGATACAACCCAGAATTGATGGAAGTTACTCAGGACTAGAACATAAAGTCAGAAGGTACACTTTATTGCAAGTATTTCCTCATCTGGTGTGAACTGTATGTGCCACTGATGTAGCTGGGGCATTGCCAGAATGATTATTAAATACAATTAGACTTTTAAATGCAATTAACAAAGAGTGAGACTCCCATTGGCAACTACACCTGCATTGCTGTTGCTTAACCTACAGCAATTTATATGTAAGGCAGCAATAACCTATGCTTTCCAGGCATTGCGTAACAAATTGTCATTTAATTATACACACTAGGGAATTTCCCACTTGGGAACTTGTGATGCTCAGAATAATGATCTATTAATTCAAAGCAAATAGATTTTTCCAACCAGTTATTTGAACTTGAATCTGAAATCAGCAAACACAAACACTTTCAAGGCTTGTTGTTCAGATCACATAAATTATATATATATATATATATATATATATATATATATATATATATATATATATATATATATATATATATATAAAGATAACATCAATAAATCAACAGATGAATTGTTCTAAACATATATATATATATATTGTAGGTTCTTCAAAGTAGGCATCAAGAGAATGCCAAGAGTGTGCAAAGCAGTAATCAAAGCAAAAGGTGGCTACTTTGAAGAACCTACAACATTTATATATATATATATATATAAATACTACACCACAGTTCACTACACTTTACCTTCCTTTTTTACACTTCACTATTGTACCCTTTTCTTCTTTACACTACACTACACTACACTACTCTACACTACACTAACCTCCAGGAAGTATGTGCAAAATGGACCAACACAGTACTGCAAAATAAATTGCCGCTTTTGACCATTTCACTTCATGCTTCCTCTTTCATAAATCTTTCATAAAGTTTATTATTTCCTCTTGACATTACGTGTCCACCTGCTCCACATACATTCTGGCCTGGTGTCATTGTACTGCAGTTCCCCTGTGACATCTCCTGACTTTTTCTCCCTGGAACCTGGCCTTTGTGGCAGACGGTGGTCAGACCCAGAGTAAAATGCTTCCACCATGACTCTGTCAGCAGAAAGCATCTTTACGCAACACCTTGGGGGCCAAACCTGGCAGCCTGGTAATGAAGGTACAAATAAAGCACCATGCTGAGATGATAGAATTGTCCCCTGCTCTCGAGCTCTCGCCTTCAAACGGGAGCGACACTAGAAAGGAGAAGATAGGAAGAGCGGGCTGGGAGAGGGGGAGAAGCCCTGGAGTAGAGCCAGCTTCCCAAGGTAGTGTACAAGTATCTTTAGAAGCTGGCGTCTTGTTAGCTAATACATTACACCAATCATGGTGAGCTATCTTAAGCTACAATTAATCTGCACCCTGGCATGCGCTGATAGGACAGCAACATGCTGTTTCTTAATTAAAAGCAAACGGATTAAAAATGATTAATAACGGGTATTAAATATTCTCATGGACTACAAGCATGGGGAATCTAGCTTTCTTATGCCGGCTTAAAACGAAGAAGTCATTAACGCTCCCCCAATCTTCATAAGCCAGAGCTTTACTTTGTTGGGATCAGAAGTTGCTTACCTCATGCATATGCATTTCTCTATCATGGCAAGTCAAAAAAGGCATCGGTGTGGCATTTGGTGGCTGAGAAACTTGTTGACTTTTGATTTGGACATTTTCCCCTTTGCCTTTAACATTTGACTGCCTCATGGGGTGTGTGAGTGAAGAGAATCTGTTTATGTGTGTGTGTGTGTGTGTGTGTATCTGTTTGTGTTTCTATTCTGCTGCTTGTGAGTAATGAAATTATGCAGATATAAAGAATTACTGTTCACATAATTTTAGTAACCCCACTGAGGTTTAGATGTTTGAACACATTTATGTAAATTGCTGTATTAAAACAGAATATTAATGTCATTTCACAGTGGTCATTGTTATTAATTTCATGACTCACGGTGATTACGTCTCGCTTAGAAAATTGCTAATTTGATTTTGGAGAGAATACTGGCGCATTTTGTCAGTGGTATCTTTGCTTCTATTGAAGTAGAATGTGTGAAGTTTGGGAATAGCAAAGTTCACTTTTTTGTGTGGAAAAAGACTAATCTGAGTTTCTTATGATATTAATAATGATCCTTGTGATTTTAATATTTGTACCTATAGTTAGAGGTTGTAAATGATGTAGTGCACCTTTAAAAGTCCTTTAAGGTGCATACAGTAATTAGGCCTGAAGGATATTGTTGTACCATTTAAATATTTGGGCCCTCGGGAGTGAAAAGGACGTGTAGCACAATACATAGCAATCCCATTTCCATACACATTCAGACAGCAGTGAAGAAAAAATATGCTGGATGCTGAATTCAGATGAAGGTATATAAATCACAGATTATATATATATATATATATATATATATATATATATATATATATATATATATATATATATATATATATACTGTAAAAATATAAGAAAGAATAAGACAGAAAGGGAATGGATGTGGATGTGACGGAGATATTGAATAGTCCAGATTTATAGTGTCTCAGTGTGATTGTCAACTGTCTTTGAATATGCTGTGCTACATAGTGTATTTTTTCTCCTTTCAGCATTTATTTTGCCAAAATTTGACAATGCCAAGAGTCCTATGCTGCCATGTTTATTAATCTGATTGCAAAAAAGAAAAAAAATACACATTGATCACTTTATTTGAATGAAAGAGAAGAATTATTTTGTATGCATATCAGCTGTACTTGGCATTGAGGTTGTGTGTTCTCCCACTGGGATCTGTGTGTGTGGGTGAGCACGTGTGTGTGTGTGTGTGTGTGTGTGTGGGTGTGTGTATTCAAATGCAAATGTCCTCATGCCAGCGAGTGATGCTGCCTGAGCTGGTTGATTGGAAGGAAGGAGTACAGAATTAGGAACAAGGTGATTTTATTGTCATCTCTGTACAGGGAGTTATTTTCACGCGAGTGCCAAATGGAAACAGGTAGCAGACGGTCATGACAGAATTCTGTTTAGAAACCAATTACCTGAACGCTTTTCAAATTGATTTCATTTGTGGTGCGGCAGAAGCCTCCTGTTCTGGCCCCATGCACTCTCTCTCTCTCTCTCTCTCTCTCTCTCTCTCTCTCTCTCTCTCTCTCTCTCTCTCTCTCTCTCTCTCTCTCTCTCTTTCTCTCTCTCTGTTTCTTTCTCCCCTTGGACTTCCCAGCTGATTCCCATCAAGCAAGTGGTCTATGAGGAAAGAAAGGGAGGAGATGAATAACAAGGAAGTTGGAAAACATAAAAGAGGAGGGTGGGAGAGAAAAAAAGAAAAAGGGATATATAGATATATGTAGAGAGGGAGGCACTCATGCGCTCCCTCCTTCACAGCTTGTTCTCTCCTCAACGCTAGTCATCAATCATCAGCAGATTAATGACGGACACACGTGAGCAGGCGGCTGCACCGGTGACGTGTGTACTGGCGTGTGTGTGTGTGTGTGCGTGTGTGTGTGGAGGGGGGTGTTGGGAGATAGAGCTGTACTCGTAAAAGTGGTCCAATGGCTACAGAGTGGACTTTCATATTCTTGCATGTCTGCTGTGGAGCTGTGCAGCTCTGATTTATTAAACTCACTCAGACAGAAATATTTGGGAAATTTCGGTCATGCATGTGACTGAGCACATTTCCCCTCCATAGTGCACTATTGCTATGTGCTGAAAATGCAAGCCCTGTTGTTTCCCTGTCAATCAAACATACTGTCACAGCATTTCCACAGTACTCTTTCTATTCTTGTCACATGACCTTGTTTCCCTCTTGCATTTACTTCATGAACTCTTTGCATTGAAGCCATTAAGGTTTGCTAGTTCATTAATGGTGCCAAGTTGATCGATTTTGAATTCACAAGACTGGGAGATTTGGAGTAACACATGGTTGTAAGAAAATAAATACACTTAAAGGTACACTTAAGATGTGAGACACTCAGACAGACTATAGATTCATGCAGAAGATCGGTGATGATCATGTCATATGATTACACAGAGTACAAATGCCAATGGACTTATATACACCTAATCAGGCATTACATTATGACCACCTACCTAGTATTGTGTTGGTCCCTCTTTTGCTGCCAAAACAGTCTTAAACCGTCAAGCATTAACAGCATTAACTTCTTCAGCAATTTGATTATTGGATCAGACCCCACGGACCAGCCTTCGCTCCCCACGTGCATCAATGATCCTTAGCCGCTCGTCCCCCTTTTGCCGGTTCACCGCTGTTCCTTCTTTGGACCACTTTTGATAGATACTGACCACTGCAGACCGGGAACAGCCCACAAGAGCTGCAGTTTTGGACATCACAATTTAGCCCTTGTCAAACTTGCTCAAATTCTTATGCTTGCCCATTTTTCCCTGCTTCTAACACTTCATCTTTAAAGACAAAATGTTCACATGCTGCCTAATGTATCCCACCCACTAACAGGTGCCATGATAAAGAGATAATCAGTGTTATTCACTTTACCGGTTCGGTGTATACTGCCAATGGATATATATTTTAGCCTGCTGTGCTGACAAACATGTAAATATTGATGATTGGGAAAGCACAAATGAAATGAAGTCGTAGCTGTAATGAACAAAAATGATGTGGCTGGTTCATTAATTTACTTTAGTTATGTATTATTATTATTATTATTAGTAGTAGTAGTAGTAGTAGTAGTAGTATCATAAATGTTTACTATCTCATCCACATTTCACCCCAAATAGCTTTGGAAGTAAGGCTAAAAAAAGCAAACATTGTGCTAGAACCTTTTAGCCAAAATGGCTATAGCTTTATATGTATAGTTTTTATAACACCTCATTATATAATTCATTACTCAACCCATTGTGTTGTGTTGGGCATAACCACACATGTGTCACAAGGATCACGTCCACCCATTCTCTGCAAATTATTCTCACCATGACCCCATCTAAATATCACTGTATAGATTACAATATAGAAGAACAAGAAGACCGTGTTTTATGTTTCTCTGAAAGTTTGCGTGTTTCCCTCAAAGCTGATCACAATCTAGACATCAATAAGTGCTGAGGATTGATTGAGGTGGCAGCGCAGGAGGAGAATCAAAGGAGCACTTAATTGATGATCAAACGCACGAAGGTGTAAATAGATGTTGTATGCGTTCACGTGTGTCTACGTGTGTAAGCGGCTCAGAGAGTGAGCGAGTTTTCAAAGCACAGAGAGAAGCTGAAGAGGCCTTATTCAGGGGCAGAGCCTTTCAAACTGACCCCGGGGGTCAGGTAGAATAACCACCAACACGCACTGCAACACAGACATGAAAGAGAGCACACACACACAACCACACACAAAATAAGCTTTCACACTTACTGAAGAGCTAAAATTGCTCTCTGCCAAAAACACACGCATGTTTGTTTAAAGTGCAAATGACATTAGTTCAGGGAAATTACCAGCGATTTGAAAGTGTTTCTGCTATCTTCCTACAAATAGAGAATTTCAGCTATGTTGCAGCATTATATATATATATATATATATATATATATATATATATATATATATATATATATATATATATATATATTTTAATAATTTATTTTTTAAACTACATGCGTTTTTTGATAGGATCCATTGTTATGTATTTAATTTTTCAGTTAATTATCCAATACTCAGAGCTCTAAGGTGAGTTTTATGATTACAGAAGTAATTGGTGGATCTCTAATGCCGCAGTAGTTGCCTTATGAAGTACACTTTATAGTCAATTTACAAAATATTCCGAATAATTATTTCTTTATAAATATACACTCATGTAGCGTACATTCATGCAGTAATTAACCAGTCCTTTGGAAGGAGCACAATGTATACATCAATTAGATACTTAACAACGAAATAATGTGGTACAGTAATCCACCGCTTTACTGTGGTTGAAATCTCGCACCCTCGGTTTAACGCGGAATTGCATTTGCCACATAACTAATTTGTTCGGCTGATTTTCCCAGTCTCTCATGAATAGCACGATAGACCACAAAAATTGTTTTCATGGAGTTTTATGTTGAAATAATGAAATGTATTAATACAAATATAATTATTAATTATAAAATAAAGTAAAATGTTAATACAGTACAGTACTGTAAACATTTGGGGTGGCGTCTGTTTATTCTGGGTTTCTAAGCTGTGGGTTTTTTTTCCTTAAGTGAAACAACCAAAAGTTAAAACTATCAAGTTTTCCTAAATGCTATGTCCCCATTAAGATATAAAATGAATAATATATTTGATTATTATCACGGTTTTTCGTTTATCGCGGGCAGTTTTGGAACGTAAACGGGGGATTGCTGTATATATATATATATATATATATATATATATATATATATATATATATATATATATATATATATATACCAAATATCATCTGGTCTTTGTACACTCTGTAGTTTGTGCACACTGTAGCCTGAGATTCATGTTTTTGCTTGACAGGAGTGGAACCTATTGCTTTTTCTGCTATTGTAGCTCATACACTTCATGTTGGTTTGACATGCTGTATGTTCTGGCATGCTGTTCTGCTCACCATACTCTATAGAGGCTATATTTATTATCTGAACCAGTTGTCAGCTGAAACCAGGCTGGCCATTCTCCTCTGATGTCTCTAATTCTGTGAAAATAATTACGCAAACATTAAAGTAAAGCTCTTGGTTTTGCATAATTTTTATGGATTGTTATGTATGGGAATGGATTGTAAATGTTTGTATAAGCTAAATTGAATTTTCATGTTTTATTATTTTTTTTTATTTGATCAATAAACACTTTTACAAACCAGAGAACTACGAGTAAATACACAACAGTAAAACACAACATTAATGCCTGTTAAAAATGGCATATTAATAAGTCCTGTCTCGTGTTTGAAACCTATATACTGTAGTATGTAGCATTTCTTACATCATCAAATCTAATCACTGTCTGAGAATGCAACCCCATGTGTTTCCTTTAGAGTAGTTTTCATATCGAGGACTGTTGTACTGTGAATTTTCATGTCAAAAACATAACTCGAGGATTGTAATACGTATGTGTGAACAGTCCGCGTCCATGTTTACTATAACACTTTATTAGTAATGGGCTACCCACTCATGCGTCTGTGGTGGCTAAACACCACAATTTGATATCTTGTCATATTCAAGTGCATAATTTGAGCCATTTCAAAGGCCTGAGCTGATTTGTCAGTCATGCAAGCAGCAGTGAGCTGTTTTTCCCTGTTTGCTGTTCGTGTAAATAAGTGCATTGATGGCATCATTTTGTGGCTGAATCTATATTTATTACAAACAGTGTAAAAGATAAACATCCTCCAGAGTGGAAATCATTTAATTTCTGCAGCAGAAGCTGGGCTTATGAGGAGCGAGTTATTCATTCGCATGTACTATGTGTAAAAGCGGAACAGCAGCAGTAAGGAGCAGACGTCTGTGTGAAATTAGGGCACATGGTGTATCAGGATGTGTGTGTGTGTGTGTGTGTGTGTGTGTGTAGCTCGTATACATAGAACTCTGACTAAAACATATACCTTCATATAAGCCCCATTCCTGTCTTATAGTTCTACTGCAATATTTCGGGAGCCAGGCGTTCCCTGCTTATCTTCAAACCAAAGCCCTCAATGTTCTCTCCTCTAATGCGTGATGCTTTCCTCCTGCCACTGATCAAAGTGCTATTTTCTGAATTTCAAGCTTTTTAACTTCAACCGTCTTAAGAGGGATGAGGCAGATCAAACTGAGGCGATGAGAGAAGGGGAGAAAAGAAAAAGCGCAGAGCGAGAGAGGAAGCACATCTTTGTAGTCTCGTCCCTTTGTTTTTCACTCTCTTACTTTCATACTGGGCCGCTAGATAGGTCAGCTCTATTACCAATCCGCCAGCCCACAAATATTTAAAACAAATTGAATCGCACACCCAATACCCATCACAATTACGCGCGGCACAATAACTAAATTAGCAGTTCAACACAATAATTGGAAATGCGGCTCGCGCGCTCCCGGCAGCCTCCCTCGAGGGCCTCACTGATCTATGGAGGCCCGTCAGCTCTGCTAATTCCACAGCTAATTACAGACGCACCGCAGAATGAAGTTGTTTGTCTCCAAATACCATTTTCAGCATCGAGGCGAACAGAGGCCATGCTGAGATAGACAAAAATGAGATGGAAGTGTGTGGTCATGTTTGTTCATGACTTTCATGCATTTTTATTTGTTGTTGTAATTTTGTGAGTGCATTCGATAGTGACAAGAAACAAATTATCAGAATCATAACCCGGGGTGGTGTGGACATGTTTCTGTCAGGCCACTGGCTGCTTTATGCTGATAGCTGTTCTGGAAAAGTTTTGATTAAAATGATAGAGGAGTGTAAAGCTGGGAATCACATGTTCTGGCAATGTTTTGGGGTAATGAGAACAGTATGAAGTGAAGTGATTTTTTCCGCATATGGGTTAATGGTTTGATGGATCCTGTTTTAGATTAGGAGAACATCTAAATAATTATTGTACAGCTGTCACAGGAAGTATTTCTTCAGCATTTAGCATTTAGAGATTAATGTAAGCATGAAATGTTTCTAGTGTTGTAGTTCAATACTATATATAGAATAATACTATAATAGAATAATTTGTACTATACCTTTTTATTTCTTAATTATAATAATAATAACAACAATAATAAAAAAAGACACACTTGTTTATTTGCAGGGCAAATTAGCATAGCCAATCCACCAACCTCTGTGCTTTGGGTGGTTAGTAAAAATCAGAGAACACTGATGGGATTGAACCAGGGGATCTGGGGTGGTCACACTACTTATTATTATTATTATTATTAGTAGTAGTAGTAGTAGTAGTAGTAGTAGTAGTAGTAGTAGTTGTAGTATTATTAGTATTAGTATTATTACTATTATTATTATTATTATTGTTTTATTATTATTATTATATCAGCAGTGCTAGAAGTTTTTGTTTTTACGAATCAAAGTAGCAAATATTCCTAAAACTGAGACTAGAGGCATCCATAGCTACTCTTTCCTCTCCCTCCATTTCTTTCTGCCATCAAGTAATAAATAGATAGAAGAACTGAAACTGGTTTGCCTTGTGCTAAAGCAGGGATCTACATTTACATTTACGCAATTTAGCAGATGCCCTTGTCCAGAGCGACGTACAAAAGTGCTTTGGGTTGCTATTAATAAATAAATCTACACTTGTTCACTAGATTACAAACTTAAAAAACTACAGAGCCTACAACTCTGTTTAGAGGATTTTTTTTTTCTTTTTGTTATAAAAGACAATGCAAACCTGGAAAAGTGTTAATTTAAGTGTTTCAGGAAGAGGAAGGTCTTCACCCATTGCTTGAAGATAGCCAGGGCCTCTGCTGTTCAGGCATCTAGGGGAAGTTCATTCCACCACCTCGGTGCGGAAACAGAGAAGAGCAGGGTACCTCTTACCCTGAGAGAATGTGGTACCAGTTGAGCAGTGCTAGAGGATCTCACTCTGTGTGGTGCAGTGTGAGGAGTGATGAGGTCTCTGAGGTAAGAGGGTGGGAGGATAGGTGGTGGTTATCTCCTTAAAATAATCAAGAAAAGCAAACCATTACTCTGTTTCCTTTTTTATTTGGGAATTATAAATATTTAGTCAATAATCACTGATATTTAGACAAATCATTAGAAATGAAAAAAAAAAGATATAAATAAATAAATAAATAAATAAATAAATAAATAAATAAATAAATAAATATATATATATATTTCTTTACATGGGAAATAAATGAACAAACAAGTAAATAATAAAAAGCATAAACAACAACAATAACCACAAAAGATAATCATCAGCATAATTTTGCAACAGCATCATACCAAGCCATTTGGTATTTCACAATTACTGACTTTACCCCAGGCCACAGTGAATGCAATATTGTTTATTACCTGGTCTTTTCACCCCAAATATATGCATTTCTGATGTGATAATCAACTGTTCCAATGTACCCAGACTTTTTCCTTTGCATCACATATTCACAGTACACTCGTACTAAGTGTATTAATACATTTTGTAATGCTTGGCTTTTCTCTGCAATAATCAGAACGAAACAGTGTTGCTCAAAATAGTCTGGTTTCTTCTCGAAGCTTTTTCCTTACGTTGTTTCAGGGTGATTTTTCTTGCTGCTGTCACCTCTGTATTTTGCTCATTAGTAATCTAAAACTAGACCCGAATTTCTGTGTGGCTGCGAAGTGACATATTATGTTGAATTAATATGCAATTTAGAGTTCTTGTTTAAATACCAGACTAAGTGACTAATGGAACAGTACAACTGTAAAGTAAAAAAAAACATGTAATGTATTTATAAAATGTGTATCAGTTGATGGAAACAGAATCTATCTCCTTTCCTCTGAAGTCTAATCTGAAATCATTGAGGGACAGCAGCGCAGTGTGACACCAGAGTCATTGGCTGACAGTTTCAGTTAATTAGTGGCCAAATTGGCCAAGCAGTCGCATCCCCACCTCGGCCCATCAGAGAGCGCATTAAAAACACCGCGAGCAGCTTTGACAAAATCAAATCACTGCACTCCGGCTTGAACTAGTATTCATTTCATATTGACTTGTCATTTCATAAGCTGTACATTTATACATCTCTCAGATCAGATCTGATGGCCTCTGAAAGCTCATGTCTGTAATAAATTAACCAGGCTGAACTAGCCTCTCAGAATAAAGCTGCACATGTGTACTCTGGATGAGTATGTTTCTATATCTTAATGGGGACATAGCATTTAGGAAAACTTGATAGTTTTAACTTTTGTTTGTTTCGCTCAAGGAAAAAAAAACACAGCTTAGAAACCCAGAATGTTTCTTTTTGATTATTAAGCTTGTGCTGAAGTGTAGATGTAGGCATAACATTAATTAATTTCCACATTTCAAGAATTATGTCAGTATTATGTCCTCATAAGGATAGTAAGACAAACTTGTGTGTATGCATGCATACAGAATGCAGTTCGGGCATCATGATAATTTGTAGTCTTATTAATTTGGGAGAATTAGGCTGCAATTGTGGATAAACAGAAATGCCACCCCCAAAATGTCTGTACTAAGCAGAGACTAATAACTAAAAATGTTTCCAGAAAGGCAGCACAGTTTTCTAAAGCGATCAGCTGAATATGGAAACAGAAACACAGAAGAAGCGAAAAAAAAAAGGAGAGCTTGACGAGGCTTCTTTGTCTGTCCTTCCCGACTCGGCCCTTCAGACCGGGGGACGGCAGATTGAATATTTTAATAGAACGGATGAGAGCACATCAGTGGTGGAGAGAGGGTTCAATCAGGCGGCATGTGTCAGGGTATAATTTCAGTTTCGTATGTTTCCTTCGACTTGACAGTACTTGAAAAACAATGACAATGACCCAGTTGCAGGATTCCAATTAGCATTAGATATGCAACAGTTGAGATTAGAATGCAGGCTTCCTTTATGGCGACCGGGCGCTCTGATTACCCGAGCTGCACAAGTGTCAGGCCTCGATAAAGAGCAGGGAAATAGGGGAGGCAGATAAGACATCAGCAAGCCTCAGCTGCACATCATTTCCCTGGGGGAATATTTATTTCCAAATACCTCCACTCTTCCCAGCAGTCGCAGAAGTTATTTTAATCAGCAGGGGAGAAAATTTTCCAAGGAGAAATTTTCTGAGAAGATGAGCGGGGATAGGACAGTGTGTTTTCTATTTGAGGTGTATGTCTCCGCTGTAGTGTGTCCAGTTAAATGTGTGTGTGTGTGTGTGTGTGTGTGTGTGTGTGTGTGTGTGTGTGTGAGAGAGAGAGAGAGAGAGAGAGAGAGAGAGAGAATGGAGAGAAGGGAGGAGGCATCCTGACAACTCTGACATCTGTATTGAAGCTGTGAAGTGGTGTGGAGTTGCAGACATTTGAGTTCCAATCACTTTAATTTTTACATGTATTGTAAAAAGCAGCACGTTTGTGTTCCATAGTTTGTTTTTAAATGCGTTTTCACTCAAATATTGCTCCAGTGTTTAAAATTGTGTAAATTGTGACTGAGGCCTTTTAAGATGTACAGAAAGAATGTGTTCATGATTTCACTTATTTCTTATTTAGACTGCAGGCCTATTATTATTATTATTATTATTATTATTATTATTATTATTATTAGCATTATTATTAGCATTATTATTATTATTACTATTATAATTATTACTATTGTTATTATTATTAATATTAATTTCTAATATAGTCTTTAGCTGATTTGGTCTAATGAAAAAATTCGTTTCTTAATCTAATGTAATTCATTTAACGCTTCAATTTATTTTCTGACCCAAACATTTATTTAACATAAAGCACATTCTTCAGTAATTACTGAAAATTATTTAGTTATTAAAAAAAATAATAATATAAAACTTACAAAATCACATGAGAAATGAATGTGAGTGAGTTTCTGTGGTTACTGGACATTTAAGGGTTTCAGTTACTTTATTTTTTAATATAATGAATTAATTTAATTAAGAATAAATTTGTTTTAAATCTTCACTTTGTACCATTCAATTTCAGCAACCCAGAAGCAGTGTGCTTGCTTCTACAATAAACTTCAGTATTACAATCTTTTAAGTATTTTGGAAAATAATAATATGAACTGCATTAAGTGAATTTATTTAGGGGTTAAAAAAACGTGCACACACACACATATGCCAGTGGCAAAGACAACAAACAGTGTGTGTGCATATGAATGAAAATGTACTTGTCTCAAGGAAGACATCATGAGATCTGGGTTCTATTGCTTTTTCTCTAAATCAGAGTGGCAAGGCAGAAATATTTATTGTATTATGGATGAAGTAATGATTTTTCTGATTCTCTGATACAGGATAGTGTGTATAGTCCATATTGGAAATTCATGCTCTATGACATGGAAAGTTTAGTAGTGTTCTCTCTCTCTCTCTCTCTCTCTCTCTCTCTCTCTCTCTCTCTCTCTCTCTCTCTCTCTCTCTCTCTCTCTCTTTCTCTTTATTTCACTTTGTTGTAAGTCAAAGTTCTGTCACTATGCTATGTTGGGTCATGTGTAAGCCCAAAGATTTTAATTAAGATTTTATAGCACTATACCTTTTATAGCACTATACCTTGATGACACTCGCAATGTGATCCTGGGTCAAGGCTTTCCTGTAGGACCAGTGCCTTTCTTTATCTTCTCTCTCTCTCTCTCTCTCTCTATTATAAAGCTAAGCACAAAACACACCCTGCGAGCACACGGAACACATGTACAGTATATCAGCTGAGGAGATGCAAAAACATTGGCTATATAATGATGAATGTGGTTAAATTCTGCTTACAGAAATGTTTTTATGTGCTCAAACCACTAGATGGCAGTGTGGCATATTTGTGTGGGTTTTAAATGTCACAACTGTAACCTCATGTGCACAAGTGTGACTGGATAACCTGAGACACCTGAGTGAGAAAGGAAACAACTCTCAGCTACTGATTTACTTGTTATTTACCAGCGTTTTGTCTTCATCTTTATCATTCACTAGCTAAATGTTTCAACATCGGATCTGTTTGGTGATTTCTTTGGGTTACAGTAATGTTTTTTTTTTGTATGCCTTTATATGATAAATATTAAACAAATAATTGCAGAAACACACTCATGTACAGTAAAATATGGATTTGGATTCAACAGTCCTATAAAATCTGAACCCACTTCCATGCTACACCGAGGTTAAGATGCTGTATGTCTAAGAGAGCATAAATTTGCCTCCCTTGTTGATCAGATTAACACTGGTTAATCTAGAACATCTTTTAGCTCATGCATACAGAATAGTTATTCTATACAGTTTTTACTTTGTGCCAAGTACATACTGTTGCCCTATGATGTGGCAGAGGAAACAAGATAAATAGCTTTCATCGACCCGGATTGATACCCATCACCCAATTTATTTATTTGTTACTCTAACTGTTCCTAAGGTTCTAGTTTTTCTATCATCACCATTTAGTCTTAAAGATTAAAAAAAAAAAAGTAAAAGAAAAAATAACTTGCTCAAGTAAAAAGTAAAAACACCCATTCATCCATCCATTCATCCGGGTTCATGTTGGATCCAAATAATACACAATACAGTGTACACAAGTGTTCTGTGCGCTAGGTGGGAATCACCTCGGATGAGAGTGTATAGGAAGCCACATACTTACACACTCATTCATCCCTAAGAGCAATTTAGCATAGACTATCCAAGCACAGGTTTTTAGTAGGTTGGAGAAAAGTTGAAAAGAATGGAGAGCACCCAGATGGACATAATGAGACCATACAAATTTATACTTTTGAATGTTTATATCCTGAATTGATATATTTCTGCAAAGCTGCTTTTGTGACTTGTTCATTGTTAAAAGTGCTATACAAACAAATGCACACAACCCAAACTCTGGATCAAGCAGAGGAAGAAGCATGGAGCTGTGATACTGCAATGCTACCCACCGCCCACAGTGACTTCTGAAAGAAAGAAAGAAAGAAAGAAAGAAAGAAAGAAAGAAAGAAAGAAAGAAAGAAAGAAAGAAAGAAGCAAACAAATAAATAAATAAGCATAAATAAATAAATAAAAAACATCCCACCTAACAAGCTATGAAAGAGTGTCAAGATTTGAGAAAGCAGGTTTTTGGGTTCTTTTTATTTTTATAGGTTTCTAATAAGAGTACATGTAGTGTATCTCTAGAGGAACGAATCAAATAATTCTTTTGATTTTTAATTTGTAACTGTTGTGGCTAGTGACACGTGGATAGAACGTAATGTACAGAAAACCTAGCCACTCTTTATGCTGTTCCTCACACTTCATATTTATATCTTTAATCATATTTATATATGTATCGCATCTTAATGAGCACCAGGATTTCTATATGTGGCAGCCTGCCCACAGAGCATATAGATTCCTGACCCCTGCTTGAAATTGCATACCTGAGACCTACCGGTTAAACCATATTCCTGTCTCCTTCAATTAACACCAGGTTAGCTTGAAGGCTGTTTTCACACTGATTCATTTATATCCCGCTGCGCTGCTGTTAGAGTACGCCACACAAAAATGAGACAGTTTACTATAATTTTGTTGTCTTTAATGTTGGTAATTAATGTAAGTGAGAAAGTGGTGGAGAGAGAGAGAGAGAGAGAGAGAGAGAGAGAGAGAGAGAGAAAGAGAGAGTGAGTGAGAGAGGGATAAAGACACCTCTGGTGACTGCTCCTCTCATTAAGCACTTCAGGCATTTATTAAAAGCCAATCATTCAGCCCATGTTGTTGGAGTTTCTGACCTGCCAATATGCATGTAGCCGCCATTTTTCTTGTCTAGACTGGCTTTGATGGAGCAGCGCGAATTGCTCTGTGCATTTCAGTTCCTAGTCAATAGGGAGCCAATGAGCATGTATGGACTACAATAGAAGGTTAACATCAGAGACCTTGGGATTCTTCTAAACGCAGGAGCACTCCAAATTCTCCTTCTGCATGTCTCTGTCCCACAGCTCTTTCTCATCTTCTTTGTCTTTCTTGCTGTAGCTCTATGCCTTTTGTTCCTACAGCATTGTCTATGGCTGGCTGTGCATATGACGGAGGTCAATTCAAGGGCTTTTTCTTTACTATTCAGACAACCGAGGCCTGAAATTCAGTGAGCCTGCACCCACACAGCAACCATCAGCCTACAACTGTATCTAATTTAAATAAAAACCACTCATTAACTTGCTAAAGTAATAAGCTAACTAGCATCACAAAGATACACTAGTTAAAAATGCATATTTAGTTTGCTAATAGAATCATAACCATTTTTACTCTTTAATTATTACATCATGGAAAGAAAAACTTTTGCTAAAGCTGCAGTATGTGACTCATTAGCAAAAAATCCAATCAAAAATCAATCAGGCCTGACTGAATAACCAGCCTGAAAGTGTCTTTAACACCACAAAGCCTACTAATGTGACTAGCTGATGCTGGTGACCAGCTAATACCAGGGATACATGAGCTAAATGTAAATAGCTAGCATACTAATATTATTGTAAGGGAAGCAAATAAATATAACTAGCATTACAATTAAGCATAAATAGCTTAAATAGGCAGGAGGCTGAGCTATTTAATGCCCATTTCTTATTATAAAATGCAAAAAGTGTTTGCTTCTGCTATCTAACCAATTAGCTTAATAATAAAAATGGCAATGAGTACATTATATGTACATTAATAGCTAGCATATTAATAGCACTATAAATTAAAATATTAAATACAGCTGGCATTATAATGAGGGGCTGAAAAAAAAGAAGCTAAACATTAATAGTTAAATATGTGCCTGGGTTCGTGGACACTTTTGTAGTTTGACATTCAAACATAATGATTATATCTTGAATGTCCTTGTTTTTGTGTTACATATCTCAGCCTTTCTTCTGCTTGTGCTATTAACTAATGCTACTAATATTGTAGCTAGTAAACAGGCAGAAAATGTTGCAAAATCAAGACATTCATAAAGTGTTTAATTTTTACATTCATTACTTGTAGGAATTTAAAAGGAAAGCAAATTGAGGCCGCATGGCTTTCCTTTTAATTAATCCACATTTATTAACATGGCATAAGATCAGGCTTGGCAAGTCCACATCAGCAGCTGGCTTATGGCCCAAAAATTTTGAAAACCACACTCAATATTTTAAAAGATGAAACAAAGCAACATATTGAGCAACATATTTCTGGCACAAATGGAATGTTATTAATAAATAAGAGGTAGAACAACAATTCGATAAACTGTCATGTCATGGTCATATACGACGTGCAAAAGCTGAGAAAACGTCCCTCCTGCTGAGAATGCGTATGTATGTGTGTATAAACGCATTTATTCTAATGCAAATCACTGCTTTATGGTGTTTGAACTAATTTATGGTAATTTCAATTGGAAATGTTTGTATTGAAGAATCCATAGAGCTAGCGTTAGCCGCTAATCAGGAAGTGGCTAGCAGCTAACCCAAGCGATATGGATTCTTTAGCGGTTTAAGTGATTTTAAACTGATACATTTTGATGATTCTATTTTATTTTTCGAAGAATATTATAAAATATTTTTATATTATTTAACAAAGCAGGCATTATATTTAAAATTGTTTTAGAAATGTAAACTCAACGAATGTTGAAAATAAATTGTGTTAATAAAATATGACAAGCAATTGTATATATGTATATATGTCAAGAGTCAAGTGTGTGTGTGTGTGTGTGTGTATATATATATATATATATATATATATATATATATATATATATATATATATGTGTGTGTGTGTGTGTGTGTGTGTGTGTGTGTGTTTCAATGTTTAACGCAATTTCTTACAGCACATTCGATTTTCAAAATATAGCATGAATGACTGAGGATGAGTCTGATAGTGCGTAACTTGGAGCTTCAAGGCTACCGCTGCTCCAATAAAGCAGCAGGAGACGTGCCCTTAGGAGGAGGCCGGAGTGAGCCCGTCAGGAACAGCGGAGCATCGCTCTAATCCCCAATCCCTGTTTGAAATGCAGAGCCAGGGTCAAGGATTACAATAAACTCCGATTATCAAATAATGCATGCATTCTTATTCCAACAGAGCATCTCATACTGCCACCTCCAGAATACTGAGTGAGGGGTGGGGTGGGGGTTGTTGAAGGTTTAGAGAGGGCAACATCAAAGAAGGACGGATGAACAGAGAAAGAGAAAGATGTGAGAGGAAACTTTCGGATTTGAGCCAATGTGCAAGTGTCCTCATATCCTCTCCTTCTGCACCTGATTAGAATAGTGCAGCAGCTCGAGAAGTTGCGCAGGTCTTATCTCTTCTGCGTAGCAGAGACCTGTCATTTAGCCCATGACCATAGAAGATGCACTATTTTTGTGGGGGGTAATCTTGCCAGAAAAGTAAAACATTTCTAGTGTTTATTTATAGACACTACCTACTGATATTTTTACCCCTATGTTTTTTCAATGTTTTCTGATTGAGCTGCCTATAAGACAAACATTGAGTTGTCCCTATTTAATCCCCACTCTCTACACTTGCTTGCACCCACAGAGACAAAAAATTATGTAATTTTGCGAGTGCTGTTGCACTTCTGAGTTAATTGCAGCATTCTTCATGTGAGTGGGCCAATGATTAATGATTCATTCTTCTTAACTGATAACTGATTGAGGAAAATAAGTCATTTTCAGTGGTTTTAGTTAACATTGAAATACAAAGTATCGATTAAATAATGGAACTTACATTGTTCATGTTATGTGTCGTTTATTCATACTGATATGTGTGCTTCATTAAGATTACATATTGCACTATTAAATAATGTTTGGGACCATGATTTAAAAGATTAAATTTTGAATATATTTTTATTTTGTCTTGATATCATTAATGTAATGTAAAAAAAAAAAAATATCAACAAGTTTTCCTTTATCAGTTATTGTGTTGTGTTGAAGCTACTGAATTTTTCCATGTTGAAAGTAACTAGACCAGTACTTGGACATGACACGGTCACCTTGACTTTTTGTTATCATGACTATTTTGTGACAAATTTACAAGTCTGCCTGGAATAAAGTCCCTGTGTTCCATAGGTTCCTATTTTAAAATATAAAATTCCAGATGTATGCATGAACATTGTAGCCAGGTGGGAATGTACTGTGGTTTCTCATGTACCTGTGTGGGTTCCAGGACCCTAGCCTCTCTGAAGGAACATTAGCATTCATAGAACAAAGGTGGCAGGTCATGTTATTTTCTATTCCCCATCAGTGAGACATGCCTCAAGAGGAAGAGGTGATTCCTCCAGCTCCCTTAGCACAGGACGGCTGCTCCTGTTTTACCCCGTACAGGTCAGTGGCCACTTTAATGTTAGTGCAATAGATCACAATTATTACTGTAGTCCATTGATCTGGATGCAGATGAGTCTGACCCCCTGGTGTGGATTAGAGGTGAGGAGAGAGAGAGAGAGAAAGAGAGAGAGAGAGAGTGTGTGTGTGTGTGTGTGTGTGTGTGTGTGTGTGTGTGTGTGTGTGTGTGTGTGTTTGTGTGTTTATTGTATGCTGTCTGACCCACTCCAGTTTCCCTCTAGTACAAATAATTGATAGAATCTCAAAGCAGTAAAGCTCGGACTGTGCAGCAGATTTATTTTTTTAATTATAGATTTTTCTCTCTGTAGCAGCATTTCCATGTCATCTAATTCCACCGACTTCAACCTGTACTCCGCTAAATTGTTGTCATCTAGCTTTGCAATGTACTCCTGCAATAATCTAGCTAGAACCTGAGAACTTTCCCAGAAGGAGACCATATGAATGACTTTACAAATAGCCAGTCACAGAACACTCCTGTGGCCTGACAAATATAAAGGTGTCTAGACAGCCAAGGAGAGTGAAGGCTACAAAACTGCTCTGTTAAATGTATAATAGTCATCAGACTATTATATGTGGAACTTTTTTAATCTCAAAATAGTGCTCTGTCCAGAATTAGTTCTTAGTAAAGTGTTCTGTATAATGTATAGTGTGTTACGTTCAATCGTTTATCAGTAACTATTTTGTCCATGTGATGGAAACTGTGAAGCTATCCTATCTAATGAAGCTATAAAGCACTGGGAAGCTATCCCAATAGCCAATACATTATATGTTTGTACCTGGAAGGAACCCAGACAAAATAGTGAAATCTCTGGTTAAAAAAAACCCACAATTTTTAGGCATAGGCAAACTAGGTGTCGCCTAGGGCATAACCAGCTGGGGGGGCACCAGTGAGTGTGCCCTTTCGCCACCCTCGCTCTCACCCATTTAAAATAGTTTCCTGTTTTTCCGCTGAAGTTTAATATTCATTATTTGTTTATGTACTTGAAATTAAGGCATTTTTACATTGATTATTAAATGTCTTTAACCTTTTTCTTGGAAGGTTGCACATGATTTGTATGCTCTGGTGTGGAGCATTGTGGTAGGTGGGCCATGTGGGGTGACTAGGAATCTCACCTAGGGGGCCAAATATGCTAGAATTGACCCTGGCTTGGCGCTAACAATGCTACTTTCTTTGCCAGTAGAACATGTTTGATATTTATTTTAATGTTGTAATAAAACCATTTAACAGAAAGTGAATGCCTTTTCTTTTCAGTGTTTTTTATATATATATATATATATATATATATATATATATATATATATATATATATATATATATATATATATTTATTTATTTATTTATTTAAATTATATATTTTTTGTATCTATAATTAAAAACATTTGTATTAAAAATAAGAATATTAATTGAAATATAATTTCTGCATTAATAGATGTTCTTTTATATGCTTACATAAGAAAATACATGGTGGTCTGTCATTTGCTTGAGTAACTCACTGTCTCAACAGTGATCTATTAAAAAACGTTTTAATCAAGCTACAGATTAAATGTACAGCAGAATGAATTTGCCATGAGTTATGATTTGCCATAAAGATTTGTGCTTATAAATGAACACTGGTAGACCATACAGACTAAATTCAGCTGAGGTCCATAACCTGACAAGGCTGTACAGCCTTACTGAATGACATACTGTATATGCATATCTAACCACCTTTAGCATTTAACTCATCTAGAGCTGAAATTGCTTAGGAGAGAACGGAGAAATCGCAGACACGCACTCTAACTCACCTCAGCCTAAACTGACCCTGCCTCCAATAAAACACTAATGGAAAAGCTTAATGACGAGGCAATAAAACTCTGCAGCTAACTATAATATTACTCTTCTTTTAAGATGATGAGCTGGCACTTTGCCCCTGAATGATAGAGGCTTCCTCAGAGCAGCACACACACACACACACACACACACACACACACACACACACACACACACACACACACACACACACACACACACACACACACACACACACACACACACACACACACACACACACACTTTAACTTCATGCTCTTAATAGGTGCACATGGTTATAGGAATGAGAAGGTGAGAAGCTGTCACTTTTCTCGATGAGCTGAAGAAAATTATGTGCAGCCTTTATTATTTGACCATTCACAACTCTGAACGATGTGGTCTGCCCACTCCTTCTCTGTAAATGTAGCGTGTTAGCAACAGATCCTTTAGATGCTGGAGTGGAGTGAGTGGGTTGAATGCATCTCCCACATCTAACTCAGGGTTGAATGGATCTGAAAGAGCGGTGAGAGGAATCCACTTGAGAAAATGCTTACAGTTTTGTGGAGAGGCAGCTCAAAGCCTCCATTAGGAAGGAATATCTCTGCACTTTTGTTGTTGGGTTTTGTTCATCACTGTGCAACATGTGAGCCATTTGTTAGTGTGTACATGTGTCGTCAGATCCTGGGTGTTTTGTGGGTGTGAATGTGTGTATGAATGTACAGTGTGTGTGTGTGTGTGTGTGTGTATATGGGGCAGGGGGTTAAATACTGTGTTCTTCGATGATTTCCCTAAAAACTACCAGGACTTTTCAAGACAAAAGGAGACAGCTGAACACTCTCTCCAGAGCATCATCATGAATCAAAGTGGATTAAAAGACCTGTCAAGAGCTATGATTTATGAATATATTACTGGCCTAATTTGTATTCTGTAGATCATGTTTATTGTGAAATTTCCCAGTGGAAACAGTGAGCTAGTGGTGACAGTAGCCAAACTGAGACCTGAAAAGAAAGCATTCAAATGGAAGTGCACTGATCTGTTTCAAAACTCCAAAGTCAAGCGATTCTGATTAACAGTTTCACACTGAGACTGAACGTTTTGTTTAATCCTTTAAATAAAATCTAACACATCTGTAGCACATATTTAATAATTGCTCATAATGGAGGTCTGAGGGTGAATTTATTTATTTATTTTTTTTAAAAACATTTATTTCATGTTGCACATGACCGATATTATGTACAGTATTTGTGAAATAGGTTTTATGAGAAGATTTAAAGAGTTTTATGTAAATAGAAAAAGAAACAACAGAGTGGTTTTGTGACATCATAAACATCAAATAATAAACATCTTGAAGTTGATCATTTTAAACACCAGCATATCCTGAAATTTCTTTTATATCACGGCAATCTTTCAACGATTTAGATTTTTTTGTATTTTTTGTTTGTAGTTGCATTAAATGTTCATGAAACATTGAAACAAGCAGTGGTGGTAAATTTTGCTCATGTAAAATTATAACGACATATAACGACATTTCTCCTAGAGTAAAAATACAGAAGTACTTGCTTTTGTATGTACCAAATTATCAAAAGTAAAAGTACTGACCAACAAGAACTATATTTTAATAATTTGGGCGATTTGATGCTTCATTCTCGGGCTCATCATAGCCTATTAATGTGAGAGTTTTCAATGGTTGCAGGCAGACAGTGAGAAATCCCTTACTCTCATAAGAACACTCTGTTTATGGTTGTGATTTCATGACAGATTTTTATTTAATGCAGTTTATATATTCACTTCAAGTAGAGGGGGAATTGGATGTTTTTAAAACAGTAGTAGTAAAAAGTAAGATGAATCACATTAAAATGTAATGTCATAGTAAAAGTTTCCAAAATGTAAACACTGATAAAGTATACTTGAAAAACATACTTAATAATGTACTTTTAAAAAAAGTAGCAAAGAAAATCTCTCCTGTCTCCTTACATATATCAAACAACTTATATAAACAATATAAGTTGTATAATCAGCTACACAAGTCAGCTGATGCTGTTACTATAAAAAAAAACAAAAAAACATACATGTATTGATCTATTAATCCGTAATGGATCCAAATGTATCCATTGATATAAACTTGTGATCTGTGGTGTCATTCTGTATAGCTGTTTTTATATATATAACTGTATATTTTTTTATATTTATTGATGGAATCAGTAACTTCACATCCTATGGCTAAATTGAAGGGTTGTCGGTGTTTATTGTGGTAATCATTCGTACACTGCAGATGTGTTGGATGAAGATTGGTTTACAAAACACAGCACTCAACTGAAAATCTTTTACCAAATAACTGAGGGATGAAATTTTATAAGAGCACTGTCTTATGGATTTGATTACTGAGAGTAGCTATTGTGATGGAGCACATGCCATTTGTTTTGATTGTAGCACTGGCAGATCTTTTGGATGATAGTACTCATCGTACGTCACACGATAAGGGCCCTTCGTAAGCTTCTCAGCAATTTCCTGATAATAAGAATATCTTTCACTTGCATACAATAGCATTCCCTGCCACTTAAATGTAAGGGTATTTATTTTTGGAAGGATGAGAGGCTTTTGGCCTGATCTCTAAACTAGACTGGCACTGCTTGAAGTGTAAGTTATTTGTGGAGGTCAGGGCCATAGAAACGGCTTGATGCTAGTGAGGAATGGCGATCTGATAAGAGGAGATGGAGGGTTGAGAAGCAGGTCAATAGCATTGTGGAGCCAGAAGCATGTCTGATCAAAATTATTAATCTGTTTTCCTCTAACCATCATGCTTTGCATCACTCTGGCCAGCCATGGAAGTAGCTTTCAGTCCTGATCTCAAGGATCTCTTTAAAAGCCTTGAAATGGAGGGAGAAAGTTCACACTGTGTGCCACGCGCAAATTATAATCACACTATGGTATAATTTATGAAATAATCTTTATTTTCTCCCATTGCACAGTCTGCGCTTTAAAACTCAAAAGCATATTACTAACAGGCAAAAGACAGCTTTATTACGATACATCAAGGACACATTGGCTTTTTTGCATTTTATCCATCTGTATAAACCTCCGTGGCACAGAGACGCAGTAAAAGCTGAATTAATCGCACTGACTGTTCACAAACATTTGGTGTGCTGTAAACAGATGGATATAGAGGCTGCTCAAGATTTCTCCTCAGAGCACAGTCTAGACCATAAAACATGTTACTTTTATATTGTATTTAAAAAGAAAACTAGTGTTAAATAAATATATTTATAGATATTATTCTTCTAGTTTTTTTTCCATGAAGGACAGGTTTAGTCTCCTCATTTCTCTTTCTGTACCGTTGCTTTATTTTTTGGGGTTGGATAAAATTAGGGTGTTTTTTTCCTAAACAAATTGTCCTTTACCAGTAGCAGGAAAACATATTACATATAAGACGTCATTAAGAAGAAAACTAAGCCCTGTTAAAAGAACACACCGTCTGGAAGTTATATTTAGAAGGAAAGGTAGAGAGGAAGGCAAATACAGAACAGAACACATATTCTAGGGTAATAGCACACAGAAATATTATCTAGAAAACAATATATTTATATATTGCTTATTCTCACAAATAAAAAAGGCGTGTCTTTATAAAAAAAAAAAAAGAAAACATTCTAAACAACAAAACTATTCTATTAAAAAAATGGATCATACATTATAGGAAACTGAGAAGATATTGAGAATAGAAATATATATATTTTATGTGAAACTAAAAGCGCATTCAAATAGAGGATGAGGATAAAAGAAAAAAAATAGAAAATTCATCGTTTAATATTAAGGTCACAGTATTTTGAAAAAATTTTACAAAATTAAAATAGTAATTCTCATGAACAGAAACACATCATTCATAACCTGATGGAGAAAACTAATACAGCAGGATCGTGCTAAAGTCACTTGTTTCAACTTCTACCTTTTCAGTCAGAACTGACTGTGTGTTGCTGCTCCATCTTTACATCGCTTGCTGAGTTGCATTTAAAAAATCAATTAAAGAGGAAAACGAGAACACTGCCTCTGACCTTTCAGATGGCAAAATTAAAAGAGCAATTCTTGCTCATGGGAACAGGAGCAGAATGTTCCGTCTTACCCTGAGTGGCAGCGCACACGTTTTAATTATACATACAGGGACTCCTCTGGTGTTGACGCTTATTTTGTGCAGCTACTAAATGAACTTTACTTGTTTACTGTGTGTTTACGGTCTGCATTCGACTCTAGTCTATGAACTGTAATCAGTAATCCTCTTCTACATACAGGAACATGATAAATAGGATTCTCTGCGTGGGGTTTATGCGGTGCACGCCCGATATATTGTCCAGGAAAGTAAAAAGCTGAAACGTCAGTCAGTAAATGGGGAAATGGCATGACAGCTAGGCCAGGAGCAGCTCTGAGTTTATGAGAGTGTAATAAACCTTCTGTAACACTTTACAATGGCATCTTGTGCTGTTGCTGTTTTTCAAAGCCTGTCGACTTTTCATGGCCAGGACTTGCCCTACTGTCAACATAGAAGACTTGGGTTTTTTTAGAATTCATTTTAGAATTATGTATAAGCAATATATATATATATATATATATATATATATATATATATATATATATATATATATATATATATATATATATATATATATGAGGTGTAAAAATTAAAATGTTGGTAATACTCTAACGCAAATTCATTTAAACTGCACTAATTTTATTAACATGTGATTAAAGCTAATTTCTTTTAGACCTTTTTTATCAAATACACATAAAAGGAGTGAACCTAAAACCTTCAACACAACACACATTTATTCACAACATCATTTCTTTACTCAGATATTAAAATAAATAAACTCCACTGAAAAAAAAATAACAACAAAATGCTGTGCTTTTGTAAAATAAAGAAAACATACAGGGTGCGTTCTCTGCCGTCTCTCTTCAAAGACATAAATAAAACAATCTGAATCTCTGTGAATACTTGCCACACAGACATAAATAAAAGCTTAAAATGTCTATTAAATAAACCAATTCTCATTGAAATCAAATATTCTCTGATTATGTAATCGGTATGAAAGTTGGACGAGGTATAGTTTCTGCTGTGTCACCCCATTAACCGTCCGTGTGGAAACATACCAAAAGTTCTGTGTGATGTCCTGATAAGTTACTAAATTTAAAACAGCATAAAAACATTTATGAGAATATTTTCTCATATTCATGCTTTATGTTCACTAATAATAAACATACATTTGCATAAAGAATCCATGTTTGTCCATGTTAGATTAGAGAATTAAAAATGTGAAAAGTATTAATTTAAGGAACATTTTTAACAGATAAAAAAGTGTGAATAAGTTGCGATTAATCATGAGTTAATCACTAAATTAATCAATAAAATATTTTAATCCATTGACACATATAAAAAAAAAAAAAATATATATATATATATATATATATATATATATATATATATATATATATATATATATATATATATATATATTTTTTTTTTTTATATGTATATAGACCCTGAGTTACACAGTTACAATGGTTTGACTTTTCAATCCTACGATGACGATAGAAATACAACAAAACTGTACAAATATTTTATGTGGCAAGCAAACATAGTAGCGTATGCTCTGACCCCTGCTAGTCCATGCAATTTATCTGATCGGTTATAGAAAGAAAAGTTTTTCTGTGGTTTGTAATTTTTGCATTTTGAAAATGTTTTACGAAATGACTTCCTGTTAACTAATTTTGATTACATTTACAGTGGTCACATGCACCAGACCTTCTCTGCTGAAATATATTTTATGTAACATGAAAGGCAGAGCAGTGTAGGAACATTTTGAACTGATTTTAATGTAAACTGGATGTGTACGTAAACTGAAGTAATACTTACCATGTACTTCTAGTCACAGCATGATTTATCACTCCCAATGTTTGAGGAGTTCAGTAGAGATCCTATTTTGGATTAGTTCCCTAATCTGGAACAATATACAGCAAGTCTATGGCAAATTAAAACAGAATTGAGACTACAATACATTTATTCTGTTTAAATAATTATTTAGCTATTGTATTTTTCTACTAAGAATACAAAAAATAACAAGGTGCTGTGGACTTCTTTAGACCACTCTTTTATTTTTCAAAAGAGAGTAGCCTCCTCTTCCACATATCTACATGATGCAGTGACACCAGCTAATGATTTGTGAGTCAGCAATCTGAAATCCCATCAGTCTTCAGGGCTAGTCTTAAAACCTGGAGGTGGCAGCCTGATGTAATTTCAAATGGCAGAAAAGCTATTCCATGAGTAAAACCCATTCTCTCTCGTTTCTCGCTCTCTATCCTTCTGCCCGTAGTTTCCTTAGGTTTAGAATCTAATGCCCCCAAAGAATGAAAGTTTATTATCACCAGAACACCGAGCACTTTTCCTCTGCCATGTTTATCTGACCTGCTACCAAAATCTCGCTAGCAGCCAATCTATCAGTTTATCACCGCTACTTCATCACCGTCACTCGTGGCAGCTAAATACAAGCTCCAAATCTGCCACTACACACATCTGTGCCATTGTAAAGCCGGTGCACAGCAGGCTCAGTAAACAGGTTTGCCTGAGGCCAAGCAAAATAAAACTCGGCCTTCTCCCAAAGCCTTACTCACAGGGACCACATAGCAGCTGTCACACACAAGCACAAATACATACCGTACAGTTTGTCCTTCATGGATCTAATGAGTGGCCGACACTAGAGAGCTGATTTTAAGACCCCTAATGACAATTGCAAAATCTGTCCTCTTTTTAGGGTACTTTAAATGAGTGTATTTCCAGTGGTGTGTGTAAAATCTAAACCTAAACCTTCTGATCTAGTCACAGTCTAGTTGTGGACATCTTAAAGGGTTAGATATTGCCCCTTTCAGTTCCCTGGTTTAATCCTGAGCTTTGGTTTTTCAGTGTTTACTTGGGTTTCCTCCAGGTTCTGCGATTTTTTTCCATCTCCCCAAAACATGCTAGTATGTTGATTGTCTATGCTTAATTATTCCTTGCTGTAAAAAAGTGTGAATTCCTGTCAGGTTTTCGGTGTTCCAGGGATATGCTCAAAGGTGCTTCAGGAATAGACTCCATGATATTTTGATGATAGACTTCAAGGTACAGGTTCAAGGATGTAGTCCCATCCAATTGTATTAGATATAGACTAAGAATTTCTAAAGATAACCTCCAAGGTGTTCTAGAGATAGACCTTAGGGTCGAGGGTCTATTTCTGCTTTACACTCAGTGTTCTGGTAAATGCTCTAAATGCTTTAAGGAATAGACTCCAAGTTGAGGAGTATACTACAGGCAGCAGAGTCCAGGGTCAGGTGGATGTTCGCTTAAAATGGACTTTGCTGAGTGTAGTATACTCCTCAACTTGGAGTCTATCTTACTACATTTTCTTGAGGTATGTTCTAAATTCTCCCAGGGATATTCCAAGCATAGGCTCCAAGTTGTTTTAGGGCTAGGTTCCAGGGCCTTACTTAGACTTAGCTCTTCCTGCGCCATGAGGCGCATTGTGAGGCAAGGTTTCTCCAACAGGGTTGATTGGCTGCAGAGATTTCGGCTTCGTCTAATGAGATGCCGATGGCTTTAATGTCCACAGTGAAAGTGCGTCGCCAAGTTGCGGTCACAGTAGCTGCGGCAGCCTGCCACACTGGTACAGTTGTAGGGTGCCCACCCAATGGCCCAACCATGGAATCCACTGGTATGGGTGAAGGTATGCTGCGTGTTTGTCTTTCTCACGCAGCTGCAAAAGATTACTCAAATGGATTGCACTTTGTTACATTAATCCAATTTGAAACTCTAATCTGACTTCAGTTTATAATAAAGATTTAACTTTCAAATCACACATCAGATGTTGGAAGGCCTGGTGGCTTTGATCCAACACCATCATTATAGGATAGCCGTCTTTTCTGCAGTCAGTTTGCTGATCTTGTTGGGGTTTTTTTTTGCCGTGTCCGTAGCAGGTTCCAGGGTGAGGGGTGTATTTTTACTGCATGTTCCATGTTCCAAGGTTAGGCTCCAGATATTTCAATACCCTGAACAAAATAAAGCAAAATGAATGAATTAATATTTAGTGGTATAGCATAAATGCATACATGTGAAAGACCAATAACCATTTTTTGGTTACCATCTGAAGTCAATGACAGATGTTATAAAATCCCACGTTCTGACGTTCTTGATCATTGGTTCTAAAATAAGCGATTTGTGTGATTTCATATACATATTTGTACACGAAGAATACATTTACAGTGCTAGCTGTAAAAAATGTGTGCCCAAAAATCGGGTCATGCATCAAATAACACCTTACAGTTGCAAGTGTTCACTCACTCAAGTAAATGTTGTGAATGAGTGAAACACGTAGCATTTAGCATCTTACACTCTCAAGAGTTCATGTGAATGTTGTGAATGAGTGTAACACTGTAAATGTACATACTGATAAGAAAGTCCACCAAAGTGCGAAGGAGAGAGAATGGCTGGCAGCGCTGCAGCTGTCTGGAGTGCTGGAGCAGCGTGTGGCATGGCTGGCAGACACGGGCTAAGTGATTAGGGAGTGCCAGGCTAACATGGCGCCATATTTAGCATCAGCGGGGGGCGCTCCTTGAGGGCCCTGCCAGATGTTAGGAACTGCTGTGGCGTGCATGGAGAAGCACAGCAGCAGCAGTGAGCACAGCAAGTCTGCCATCAGCTCGAATAAAAGCACGAATATCGTCCTTGCAAGCACACACACATATACACGCTCATTCATTTCATTCTCAGCAGATGCTATGCTAACAAGTGCCCCCTCTATATTTGTGAGCCAGTCTCTCCACCTCTCCAGTTTGCTGGGACACTTCATCGGGGGGTGATCAAGATAAAGTTTTGACTGGCAGGACCATTTGTTTTAATCAGGTGTTTGCAGCCACTTGTCTGACCTCCATTAGTTGAGATTTTAATTGAAATTAACCCCCACTACTACCCCAATTAACCCTCTCCCCCTGTGTGCGCTTGCCACACTCCCAGCATCTGTTCTAAGAGAAGCAGGCTAAAGGGAGAGGCTGATAGAGCCAAGGGAACAGGACTGTAACTCACATACACACAAACACACTCAAACACACTCACAGAAACCTATGTTAGCCTTACGGTAACTCTGGGATGAAATGCTGTAGAGAGCGAGGGAGAAGAAAAAAAGGTTGATTTATCATGCACATGAGAACTGACTGAAATGTTCCCAAGCATGGTGGCACTGCAAGGCCTTTCAGCCCTCTTCAACCCCTCTGCTCACATACACATATCATGTCTCGGAGCGAGCTCGGCCAGCTGGCTGTCGGGTCGAGACGAGTATCTGCTGCCCTCAATGAGGACAAAATGGCATAGACCCAAGTCTCTGACATGCAGCCATCCCTCATGCAGACCCCCTCCCTATGCTCCTAGACACTCACTAGAGCCTAGCCCTGACTCTGAGGGTGACACCACAGGGTCAGAAATACAAGTCCTGGTGGGCTAATGCCCTTGAGCAAGGTGCTTAAGCTGAAATGTCTGGCAACCAGAGCTGCCTCATTACTGTAGGCCTCCCAGTTTCTTAGTTAATTTAAAACTACAAGCATTCAATGCAAAACGGATTATTTGCAGCAAAGAGGGGTGTAACAGAAATTGTGGATTATATAATATTGTGGAGGAAAATTACAGGAATGGTGAGAATATAAATATGTAGTGAATTTTACACTCAAGTGTTAAGTGTTTATGAAATGTTATCCAGTTATCCTGCTTTGTCCGATTATGTATTCACCTGAGTCTAACTGTGTAAAAATATTATATAGATTTATTATTTTTCTAGTGCACAACAAAGTATATTCACTCTGACATGGATAATATAAACAGTTTTTCATTAAAATGTAATTGCAAAGATGTACCAAACACAATATTGTCCTAAAGTTGACACCTGACATACAGTATTAAACAATATAATCTATAACAATATGAAATGTTAAGCTATGATATGATGAATCATTTTTAAATTAATTTTAATAAAATGATCAGAAAATGTTTGAGCTTCTAATTTGAAGTCCATGTTTATGGTATTGCACAGTGAGGAACACAGTATACCAGCAAGCATTGTTAAACAATTTCCATTTGGTGCCAATCATGGACAAAACCTATACAACTGGGATGTTTGATGCTGCACTAGTGACCTATGGAAAAAGCACAGTTCCAGTTGTATTTGCATTTTAGGTCCCCAGCACTAGCTCTGTTTGTAGTTGTGTACAGGACTTAAGCTGTAAAGCTGAAAAGCAACCACCTTGCAAAATATACTAAACTACCTGCAAATGCCTTCATTGGGAAAGCAGTCTGGAGCTTAGAATTGGCAAATACATCTGTCAGGAACAAATTACAGTCAGGATTAGGATTGGGATGAATAACCCAGTGTTTTATCAGTGGGCCCATGTTCCTGTGCCGAGTGGCTTATATTTCATGTAAACATAACCCAGATGCAGCTGGGTGGGAGCAGATTCAATTAAGATACAGGACAACTTTGTTAATGCCGCCATATCTTAATACCCCTGCTGCAAGTGGTAATGAATCTGGCACGGAGAGGGGTGAGGAAGAGGAGTTGGAACCTGAGGAGCATCGTGAGCCTGCTGACGAGTCTTGCTTACTCTCTCAGGTGTGCAAGCAGGGAAGGTGAGCTAAATTGTTACGACGCATGCAGGAACAATTGTATCAGTATATACCGCATTATTTCTGTTTTTGCTGTTCCTGAATGTGGAATCATTGTTGCGGATTATTTTGAGTGGGTGAAATCATTGATCCCTTGCTTTTCTATACATACATGTTGGAAATTTCACAATTGTCATACTTAACTTTGATGCAAAGGCTGTGAGTTCAAATCCCACCACCACCATGTTACCACTGCTGGGCCCTTGAGCAAGGCTCTCAAACCTTATTTGCTCAGTTGTATGAATGAGATAATTGTAAATTGGCCTGAAAAATGGTGCCTGCTAAATGCTGTAAAAGTAAACATTGTTATCAACTGGCAGGGTTTAGCATTTGTTGCTGTTCTTATGACTGCATCCATATCAAGTGAAATAAATCTTTTACCATTTAATGTGAAATTGGCTTGTGGTTACACTCTCTGTAGTCTCCATAGCCAACTTTTATAGACGTTCAAAAAGGGCACTGGTTACTCGACTCGGTTGACCTTTTTTTTTACGAGCTAATAGCATCTTACTGTTAATGTGAATATGCTGATTTATTGAAAGTGGCACCAGCTAGCTGCTGTTAACAGTCTTACCATCTCCAGCAAATCCTTATTCTCATGTAAAGGCAAACTGCACAGTAGTGACATGGGGAATCATCAGCAGTCCATTATTAAAATTTACTGTCAAGAGCGGCCTGGTGTTAAGACATTAAAAATGGGCTTTGGGTAGAACTGAGTGGACTTAAAGCCTTATCCAGGTGATGTGCACTGGATTCTTGTCCTTAAACGAAAATATATTAGAGCCTGCTGGTGTCAAAGATGGAGATAAAGACAAGCAAAGCAAGCAACAGAGTGGAAAGAAGCAAAGCCAGGGATTCTACAGAGCGAGGCTCAGGGATTTTATATAGAGTCTCTCATTTTTGGGAAAAGGTGATCACCATACTGAATGTGAATTATATTTATAGTCTACATCACATTTATATTAGACTTCCATATATAACCATTTACACTTGCAATGCACAGTTCTATTAAGCATAACATACTTTATGAATGTACAGGCTCATTCTTACAGCTGTTCATTATGTTTTTTAATAAGACGTGATTTTTTCATGATATAGTTTGAACTCAATAATGCTTAATTAAGAAACAGTGCTTGTCATTGTTATTGTAATTACTAACTGAATTTGTAAGTCTTGGGCTTGATGATAGACTTGAAAGTAATGTACAGATTTAAGTTTAGCAACAAGAATTGAGATAGAGGACAGTATAATTAATAAGGATATTACATCACTGGTCAAATTTGCTGTTCTACACTCAGATAGTCAGAAAGCACACAAATAAATCGTTTTTTATTGTTTGTGTAACTGATTAAACAAAACATGAAGTTAAACAAAACATGAAGTTTACATTTTGGTATGAACTGTTACTTAGACAGTTAGGAATATTCCACACAATTACTTTAGGAAAGTTGGAAAAGATTTATTAAAGTCACAGTACCTGGAAATATCAGTATGTTTAGCTAAGATAGGCCTGAATAGCCTGAATAAAGTCATAGATACATTTAAAAATTAAAAGCTTGATGTTTTAGCAGTTATTGGGTCTTGTTTCGGGCTTCTTGCAGTATTCTACGCATGCACTGTAACTGTTCATTTTATTTTATTTTAATTTTTTTCAGGAAGCAGATATTGTTTATTCCTATGAAAATGTATCACTCTCATATTAATATAGTTTTCTTTGTAAACTGTGCATACACCAATCATCTTTCCTATTTTTGTGCTCATTGTTAGTTTTGGTGGTAGCCTGCTGCACAGAGCCATGCAAACTGTTAATAAAAGCAAAAGGATTGAGATAGTGTACTAACACAGATAGCAACAGGGAGCAGCCGAGGCTCTAGTGCACTGTGACAGCATGCAAATAGAGAGGCTCTGTACATGGGACAGAGATGGTGAGATACATAGATGGATGGAGTGAGCGGGAAAGAAGGAGTGAGGGAGAGACGGAGAGACGGAGCATTAGACGTCAAATAGAAACAGAATGCAGATATGCACAGAGGTGGTGGGGAGGGGTGGAGAGGTTGCTGTAACAATAATTCATTATTTGTCTTGTTTTACAAATGCCGTTTTTCCAGACATTCAATTTATTGCTGCACCGTGGAGCCTCATCTCAACGCAGGGAGATGTCAGCACCATGGAGAGCTCTCGCATCTCCCTGTGTGACAGCACTCAAGCACCCAAGAGGGAGCCGACTGTGGTACACACACACACACACACACACACACACACACACCCCAATTCTTTTTGTTAATCTGTGTGTGTGTGTGTGTGTGTGTGTGTGTGTGTGTGTGTGTGCGTGTGTGTGTGTGTGTGTGTGTGTGTGTGTGTGTGTGTGTGTGTGTGTGTGTGTGTGTGTGTGTGTGTGTGTGTGTGGAAGAGACAACAACCTGTGTCCAACAGGGGCCCCTGCTTTCTCCAACTCCCCCCTCAAAGTTAAGCCCAGAAAGGAATTCATTAAAATCTAAGTCCTCCTGAACTGCACTCGTAATCCGACAGATGAATGGCAGAGCATGAAATCTGCAGTTTACATTGACAAAAGTTACATGTTGGGGGAGGGGCAGCCGGGCGTGCGGTGGATTAGGCCACGTGGGCCTTAATGCCGGAATAATTTGATGTAGCTACCAATTTGCTGCATATGCACTCCCTGGCACAAATCCCACTTTCCTCACACTTCAGAAGAAGTTTGAGGTGTGAGTGATGGTTTGCAGACACCCAGACACCCAGACACCCAGACACCTACCTAGCTCCTCTCATTCACATTTCTGTGCATTTGTATACTTAATTATTAATAATGATATATTGATAAGGTAGTTCAATAGCAGTGAAAGGTTCAGTAATAAACTGTTTATAAACAAGTAATCCATAATTTATTATTTGAATCAGGAATTATTAATTTCGGTATGTAAACTCATATGGGGTTGCCAGGTATTCTCAACTCCCTCCATGCAAAGATATAAAGTAGAAGCTCTAAATAAAGTTATATGGTAAAAAAAATATCTATTTATCTTTTATGTGTTATTCGTGTAGAAGTATTTTACCAAATTTGGATTCAAGGTTGGCCTCTAAAACCCAAAACACCAAAAGAAAAATGCAAAAATGATTCAATATTTAGGTGTTTTTTTTTTAAAGCAACCTAAGTGAAATCTCAACTTTACTCCAATACTGCACACAAGCCCAGGATTTGGAGAGATACGACTTCTTAATGTGTCATATTTCCACATTATAATTTAACACCTTAACGAAATAATACAAATAAAAGCAATCGGGCAAAAAACTGATTCTCTAATTTACAAGTTTGGTGGACCGAGAAAAAACAGCATGATTACACATAAAACAGCTAGATTTGCAAAATAATGTTCTTACTGACAGAACTATCAGAAGCAATATCAGAAACAGGTTAAAAAAATAACCAAATACACATGATCAGACCCAGTCTTTAACTCGGTAGAAATGACCCACACAATTCCAAGAACAAACACTTGGTGTATGCTCGGAATGTGGTATATAGGGCATAAAATGATTTAGCAAAGTTAAATTACAACATACCATGCCTGCTTATTCTGTTCCCAAATTCACCCTTGCACAGGCTTTAGTTTGATCCAAACAAGCAGCTCCTTCAGTAATGATTTCAGAGGATCTCTGTCTTATATCTTGCTTTTCCCTCCATCAACTGTTTAAAGACTGTTATTTTGCCTAAACATTGCTTAAGCAGTAAACTCCCTGAGCACTCAAAGGCCATTCCCAACCTATTACCCAGACTGACAATCAGCGCAGGTGACCACAGGAACAATTGGTCCTATTCAGAGCCTTCACACGTACCCCCCTTCCTTCGCCTCCCCTCTCCACCCACAATTAATCCCAGCAAACACATCTGATTGAATCTTTTCAAGCAAATCCTCTGCCTGGGCGTCTGTTAGTTCGCTTTATGTCAACACCTATTAAAAATATGCATTTAATTCTTGCACTGACTTCTTGGAAAACACCAGAAGGAAAGCAGAGAAAACAAACAAAAAAGAGACAGAAGAAAAGGGATGCTGCCGATCCTGCCATCTTCAACTTTAATCAACTATACTATGCCCCCCCAACTCGCCCCTCCTCCCACCACCCCATAATAATATTCTGTTTGGAATTCAGAAGGCAGACTCCACATCAATCATTCGCTGTGTTTTTTTTTCCCCGCCGCAATAAATATGCAAATGAGGTAAAGCCAGTCACTGGTAATTTCAAGCGCAGCTCACTAGTGTTAAAAAAAGGACATGAATCTATTAATTGCCACTGGCCAAAAGATTCCTATTTCAGTAGGCATTGATTACAAAGCAGCATCAGTGATTATGGATGTTGGTGGCCCACTACCTAGGCCATGGATGGAGAGGGCAGGTATTTTAGGCCGATTATCATGATCACCAATTCAAAGAAACTCCCAACGCTTCTCAGTGTGATGAAAAGGCTAAAGCAATACAGAAGAGGAGATGTAACTGTAAACTAGTTTAATGACAAAAGTGGGCGTGAAATGTTTAGATCATGAGACCGTTAGTGTGAGATTAAACTGCACAAATTGCTGAAAGCCTTTGTACAAAATACAAAAATGAAACACTAGCGATTGGTCCGGTGCCAATGAATCATGTTGTACAGTTCAGGGAATTAGTGCTACTAGGTATGTAACATAACGCCCCAATCTTTATCAGCATTTGGTTTTAAACAGGAAATTTGCATAGTCAGGACTGGTGTTAATTAATGAATACATATATTTATTTATTATATATAAGCATTTTTTATGCTCCTGGCATCACTAAAAAGAGAATGAGGTTATTTATCATTCACAAAATATATCAACAAATGACAAATTGCAGAATATTATTTTCCTCATTTCCTGAACTTTTGCGCTTCTGTAGTCTCAGCTACTTCACTCCAGTTCATAAAATTGCAGACTGCAAATCTTTAAAACTAAAATGCTTTCATGTATTTTTACTGTACATATACTATATAAGAATCAATAAATCAACATTGTCAATTTCAAAGATGGAAAAAATATACATATGTTTATATTTGACGACAATATTTTACATGTATTTATTAAAAATAGTTTGGAAAAAATGTATTGGATTTGCTATTAAACCGGGATGCACATATAGTGCTGCTGCTAATAAAAGTGAAATCCTTAGATGGAGGATGTTCAATTAGAAATGATGAAAAGAAAACATGCATACAATGATTATTTGGAAACCCTAGCACTAATATTCTACTCTGTACACAGTGTGTAAACCATATGGAGCTTTAAATTAAAATCATATTTATTTTTAAGAGTATGAAAACACAGAATACAATAAATGTATATTTATATAAAAATACAAAAAGTTTATAGTTTTATTTTGGAGCCTTTTAAGACCAAGTATAATTTGAACTACTAAAGCAAACTGATGGTGATTGATTTGTGTTGATTACATCTGTTCTATGCACATCATTTGTATTTGGTTACATCTCTACTATACACAAATAGAGTCCAGAATTGAACACGCTATTTCAGATTTCTTTTTCTTTTTTTTTTTTTTGCAAAGAAATCATTAGGAGGCTCAGACAAAAACATATCTCTGTTCATGAATATTTGGTAGCCAGCAATCACACACAGTAAAAGTTAATCTATAAAAATGCGCACTGTGATGAAGTAAGTCACTTTGATTAGCACGTAGTTTGCCCACAATGAACTGGGAGTAAATTTCGAGGTTTTGTTTTGCTTTGATTTGGATGTGCATTTTTTTTCTGACACTCCAGAGTGCCAGTTATCTCCTTCTTATCCTCAGAAGTTCTTCAGAAGATGGACTTCATTAAGAATCCTCTAGATGAATATAAGTGATTCTGCACATGCTGAATCTGAACCCATCATAAAAAAAAAGAAATCCAAAATCACATAAATTGCATGGGACTGAAATGTACATTAGGTACTGGGTATGGTATTATAGGCATTATAGGCATATTTGCATTACAACAACACATTATCACCTGAAATATTCTCAATGAGACCGACAAAACCTACCAACAGATGTAAGGCTGAAGATGAAATCTGGTATTCTAAAGTGCACCGCATGCCCATTCAGGCACCAAGGCAAATGTGCTGCTTTTGCAATTATAGACATACAAGTACAAACCTGTCAAGGAAAATGTACAGCTGATCGAATAGAAATTGATGCCCAGAGACAGAAGTTGGAAACCAGCTACAACAGGAGAAACAAACCAACAAATAAATAAATAAATAGAAGACCACAGTTAAATTCCTGTCTGAGAAATTCCATATCTCATAAATAATAGCTGTAAACTTTTCAGGCAGTGCCAGCTAATTAATTCCCTGCTATACACAAAAAGGAAATGTCGGGTGACAAATGGTAGCAGGACTTGAAAGCTGCCAGATCTGCAAAACATTTTCTACTTCAATTTATAAGCAATTTTGTTGTAAATCATCAACTAGAACTGGCTAGTTTAGGACAGAGCCCGTGGTGCTGTGGGCAACGTGATCCCCAGTGTGTGTGTGTGTGTGTGTGTGTGTGTGTGTGTGTGTGAGTGAGAGAGAGAGAGAGAGAGAGAGAGAGAGAGAGAAAATTAATATTGTGGGGTACATGTAGAGTGTACGGTTTGTATGCAAACAAAAAAGATTTCCACTGCAGTTACAAGTTACATTTTCTTACTATTTACACTGTATGTCAGCCATAACATTGAAACCACATGCAAATAATGTGCAGGTCCCATTTATGATAGCACTGGTTCATCAAGGCATGAACTCCACAAGATCTCTGGATGTGTGCTGTGGTATCTGGCATCAAGATGTTAGTAGCAGGTCCTTTCTTTAAGTTGTGAGGTGGGGCCTCCATGGCTTTGAGTTTGTGTCCAGAACATCCCACAGATGCTCGATCAGATTGAAACCTGGAGATAAACTTTGAAAGTAAACTCAACACCATAATCTCTTTGTCATGTTCCTCAAACCAGTCCTGAAATTTCCTTTTTTGCTTTGTAGTAAGGTGCATCAAAAACCCACACACACCCAGCTGTCCACATCATGTAAAAGAAAATGTATTTTGGATCAGTGAGGTTTGTTACACTTCTTTCCTCGGTTGTCCCTCTTCAGGTACTTACCACCGCATCCCAGGAAAGACTTTTTGGAGATATTTTGGATATGTTCAGACCCAATCTCCTAGCCATCACAATTTAGCCCATGTCAAAGTCACTCAGATCTTTACACTTACACCATTTTATTGCTTAAAAACACACACACACACACACACACACACACACACACACACACACACATATATATATATATATATATATATATATATATATATATATATATATATATATATATATATATATATATATATAGGGAGAGAGAGAGAGAGAGAGAGAGAGAGTAAATGAACCAGATTTACTTGACAGTAGTTTTGTTTCTTGGTATTCTTTATTTCTATTTCAAAATTTTTCTACTTGATTGGTCGCTATTTAAAAATAATTTTTGCATAGTTTACCACTGTGCATGAGACAATTTAATCACGACATCGACACAAAAGATTGAAGAGAGAAACAGCATCAAAACTCTCTCAATCACTCCCGGGTTAGGCTTTGTGCATAATATATAAATATTATTCTCTAGGATGAAAATAAATGACTGGGTAATGGGAGCTCACCAGGGTGACAGGAAACCTCATTCATTTTGCGGTACAGTAGTAGAGCATGGATGAAATGAGGCCTAGGCTCAATGCTTTCCCTAAATTAGCTGTTTCAACCAAGCCCCTGCTTTTGCATGATTCCAGCTTAACTGCAGCAAAATTGGCACTGTGTTTTGCCCCACATTCAGGCCAGCATGCCAGGCCCAGCACTATGCTTCCTCTCACTACTAATCAACACACTCTTAAAGCATGTGCATGCATCTGTGACCACCTGTATTGGTTCTTCTCTCCTACTGTCTACAATTGATATAACCAAACTCAGTAAAGTAAAATAACACATTTAGTGCATTCAATAAGAGGAAATGCATACAATATTACCCAAACAGTGCAAAATATAAACTCGTCCACATAGGCCACAGGATTTGTTCAGCATTTTTAACTTGCTCAGTAGACTCATCATTAGACTCAGTAAACACTGACACAGTGTGGTGACCTTGAGTACGACAAATAGTATAGGGCTGAACTTCAGGTGAAGTGATTGCTAAGAAATCTTACATCTCAAGTTTTACTTTTACTTTTGCTTTCTTTTCCTGCATTGGGTTAGTGCATTGGACTCAAAGTCCCACTAAAGCCAAAAACTATCCAAGCAGAACTTACACCATTCATTATTCTGGCCTCTCCCTCCCCTGTGTTCATTAATTATGTTTCACAGATTTTCCCAACCCAGTCTTCCTCATAATAGGGTCTCTAAAAACCTAGGGATTCCAACCTGATTCATTATTTCCAGCTTTTGTTTTTAATTAACTGCATGGCTACTCCATGTTTTGGAGACTGCAGAAGGAAGTTGATGTGTTAAGCATGAATTTTTGCACAATGAGAGTTTTTTTTTTTTTCAAATGAAGTAAATTGGTGAATGGACAATGGACATTCAATCAGATCGATGAATTTGTCAGGATTATTAGAAACTGTAGTTTGACACTCACTTTATAGTTTAATACAAATTCAAATAAACTGGAAATCATTTATCTTCCCATCTTGAGTTTCTATTTAGCCTGTGCCCACAGTACCTCAGATTTGTGTTCTTTGTTGACAGCAGTGGAACCTGATGGGAACATTTGCTCATTCACCTCAGGGTGTGGTAAATTGTGCATTCTGAGATACTTTTCTGCTCTCAATAGTAAAAAGGTGTGGTTATTTGAGCTAACCTCGCCATCCTATTAAATCAGATTCCTCTTACCTCTCTCATCAATATGTTTCAACCTGCCAAATTACTTCTAGATGTATGCTTCTTTTGCTTTTCGCACCATTCTTTGAAACTCTAGAAGCTGCAAAAAAGTTTTTCAAATACTTAGCCAGCTGATCAAACACAACCATGCTCTGGTCAAGTTACTGTTACAAAGCTTTTTCTATTCTGAGGTTTGATGTGAATGTTAAGTGAAGCTTTTACTTGAATGGCTGCAACATGAATGGCTGATATTATAGGTGCATTAAAGTGTGCAGTGGCTGATGGGTAAATACAGGAATTTTGGGTGGAATAAAATGCACAGTATTACTTTGGAAGATTTCTTTCGAGATAGAATGCTTGTTTAAAGGCTGTGATGATTTCTGATAATTCAACATCATCCCTATGGCAAAAGCATCATTTTCTGCCATAGAGTATTTGGTGGCCCAACAATCCACATGGTATAAAAGCATATTTACACATCCATGCATGCATAACTAAAAGCATGCAGTGCACCCAAGAAACTTTTCCTACACACAGGTACTAACACAAAGACAAAGGCACGCACCCACCCACATGCACCACTCAATTTTGTCTGTAATCTGTCATCTTGCCTCTAGTTTTAATTCCTGTTAACTGCATGGTTGCGTACCACTGCTTCATTCATTTTAATGGAATTGAATAACAGCGCCGCTTGGCTGCACCCGCACAAGGCTGCTTTAATTGGAATGAATGCTTAAAAATTGTGGAAAAAACGTATGTTGCTGGTTTTCTAAGGAAGGGCTGCATTTGTCTTAGGTGACTTCCGCATGATGCAGATGACCTGCAGTTCACAAAAACTTTTCAACGTGTAATTTAGAGCATCACAATATCAAACATGCCGCTCAAAAGTATTTTTATTTTTCAGATCAGAGTGCGTTTTTGGCTAGGCTGACTGATTGTAGTGTGGAATACATTAGCAATTTTTGTAAATAAAATCCAGCAAAATCAATCCAGTTGTCAGTTGACATACCACCAAATATCAGCTTCAGTAAACAAATTCCACCATTTTTGTTCATCAAGTTGTGTACAGGTTTAAATTAATTAGCAATAAATTCTGACAGATAAATATTTTCTTTTTAATCCACATAAACCGCATAAACCTGACTTTTTTGTTCTTTGTTGTAGTAACGCTGTTAATTCCACATCATATCTGAATTTAAATAATCATACACAAAGTAATACTAAAAACTTTAAACATTTAAATATATAACAATGTTTTCAGGAATTTTTGTTTTTTTTAATCTTATCTTATGCTACCTTCTCTTTTTTTTATAAATTGATTTCATTTTGATTATTAGATAAAGGATAAAAGCAGTAGTTGCATAACTAATCATAAAGATACAGAAGTAGATAGATAGATAGATAGATAGATAGATAGATAGATAGATAGATAGATAGATAGATAGATAGATAGATAGATAGATGGATAGATGGATAGATAGATGGATAGATATTTGCTTAAAAGGTGGAAGCTTGGTCACATAATTAGAATTTTTGGCTTTGTCAATTTTTGGTTTAAGCTTTCTTTATTTTTTTGTTATATATGCAGGTAATGCAGAATAAGAATATATATATATATATATATATATATATATATATATATATATATATATATATATATATATATATATATATATAATATCTATATAGAGATATTAAAGAATTGTGGCATAATTTCTTATAGTTTTAATAATTATCCAGATGTTTTCTGCAGCTGTAGCAAATCTGCCCATGGTCTGATTTATTTTGCTTTCTGTAGTGCTTTTCTTTTTTTTTTTTGCAACTCTTTTTTATTTTTGCAAATATGAAAACTCGAAGGGCTGTTTTGTGGGGAAAATGTCCAAGACTTCAGGAGTTCCTAAAATAAGTCTGTAAACAAACACATTTGGCACCTACATCCACACCAATGAGACCGTGCCATATAACTTTCATCTTATTTTTTCTCATTCAGATGTGAACATTAACTGAATTAACTGAACTGCTCTTGACCTGAGTGTGCGTGACTTGCACTATTGCCACCTGATTGGCTGATTAAATAAGTTCATGAATGAGTCTGTTAGTTACAGCCAGTTACGATTACATAGGCATACATGTCTTAGATTACATGCACTATGGATAAATTATTAGTTACTTTATAATAAATAACTGATCTTCAGTAAATGATTTTTATTGTTTGAGTTTTGGTGGATTCAGGGACTATATCATGAACACTGGACACAAAGTGGGAATTCACGTCATCATATTGTGTTGAGTTAAAGGACAGGTTAGTGTCAAACAAACCTCTGTTTTGTTATGTTTTGAAGCATGGAAGTAAACCAGAGAACCCTGAAGGACATACGTGAAAGTTCACATATAAACCAGTAAACAAAGGTCATGAGAAAAACTATTAAACATAGTAGTGACACAAATATGTTGCCCACTTTTTTTTTCATCAACATTAGGAAAATGTTGATAATGTGAATAATGAAATTAGTGCCAATTTCATGTCTAAAATGAAATGTATTTTGATTAGTAGTTTTTTCTTTAAATGGTTTTTGAAATGTAAACTGTCCCCCAACCAGGTACCTTATAATGACCCCGTGTTTTATTATAATTATAAAATATATAAAACACATATAAGGAAAAAGTATAAAAACTAATACACAGTGATAAATGTATATTTGTGTGTGAGAATAAACAAATATGTCATTATATATGTTTTTATTGTAAGAGAATACAGTTTTTCTCAACATCTACACTCTTTCTAGAATGCAGACCAAGTCAATCTAAATTTAAACATTCAGTGTAAGACATTGTGAATTAATGACAGCAATGACTGTGAGAGTAAAAGTACTTGGCAATAAATGGTAGATATCCTTCATACTCAGTTTAAATTGTTTGGTTGTTTGCTGGCCAGGTGTATCATTCAACCTTAAATCGTCTAAAGTACAGCACCACTATCAATCAGCTCAGTAGCACTGTTTGTGTTGTAGGAATAATGGTGTAAATAACTGTTTTTGAGGAGAAGAACTCACAAGTATGATTGAAGGTTAACATTATAAAATGGGTACAACCCAGCCGTGAGCTCCAAAGTAAAAAAAAAAGCCATTTTATAATTTCCCAAAAGGTACATAAATGAGAAGAACCGAAGAGAGAAAACCATATCATAGTGCTGAAATGGAAAAAGCATGGAGAAGAAAGGACCTGCTCAAGATCCAAAGCATGTCAGCTCATGTGTGAAACATAGTGGCATTGGTTTGTAAAGCTGCCAGTCAGATTGACTCACTCGTTTTTACTGAAGTGACTGCCAGCAGCAGAGGGATGAATTCTGGAGTGCCGAGAAGCCTCTTAACTGCTCAGATCTGACCAAATGTCTCAGAACTTCTCCTTTTAGAAGAACAGTGACATGCAACACTGCTGTAGTGACTATAGGGTTTTTCAGGGTCAGAGAATGAAAGTGTTCCTGCCTGGATGAGTCGGTCACCCCAGTTTGAACTCTATATTTCATTTAACGAAGACTGAAGTCAAAAAGACATTAGCACAAGCAATATGTAAAAATGTCTGCATTATAAACCTGGCAGAGTCTGATCAGAGATCTCACCCAACATCTCAGATAGTTATTGTGTACAATATGAATTCGGGTTCCTATGTGATAATCTCAAATTATAGGTAATATTATGCAAGTTAACCTTAGAGTCATATCATTTCAAGTGTAATATGAAAAATTATAAGTGCAAAACTGGCCAGATTTATGTTCTTTTAGAGCCTAGATTATGAGATTCATGCCATAAGACTTTTAATGTTATAAATTGAAACCAAAAAAAAAAAAAACAAGTGCTGCAGTACATATGACACAAGTTGCTCATTGTGTATTTCATAATGTGCTTCCTCTGTAAGTATCTCACAGTCAACTTCCAGGCAGATGTAGCTGTATAATAAACAACATACTGCATCAGCAATTACAAGTTTCTCATAACCCAAGTTGGACTAATGATAGTGCCAGTATGGAAATCACACTTATTCAGATGATCCACAGTTTTGTTTTGCTGCATGTGAGTTAAATATCTTATAAATCAGAATTACTAAAAACAGACTGTGGTTACTTTATATATACAGTGTCCATCCATGATTCTCCATCTTCTCCTGCACACACAAATAAAAAGCTGGCAACTGGAGGATGTGTGTTATATTTAAATCTCACAATCAAGTTTTTTAAAATGTCATTTTAAAACATTCAATACTCTTAAGGTGCATTTATATTTAACATGTCTACAAGGTCAGGCAGAACCAATAGCCAATGTCCAATCAATCTGAGATTTGAATTTAAAGAGCTGTGGCCTCCTGGGTGACAGAGCGCGGAGTCAGCGGCGTGGCTAAGCCCCAGGCTCAGGAGAGCCCCGGCAGGCCTGTTTAACTCCCAGGACCATGATTAATTCATAGTGGATTATGTGCTGGGTGCAGTGAGGGCATTGCCGGGCTTCTTCAAAACTAAAACCACACAGATAAAGCCTCTGCGCCTCCCAAGACACCAGGCTCAATTTGATGCCCGACTTTCCTTGCCTCTGCACCTATGAAGGATTTTTTTTTCTCTTCCCTGATGCATCCTAGAGGGATTTCATTTGATGCATCTGATTTTACTGTTTTATTTTCTCCAGATATGAATTGAGATGTGAATAGTAATGCTCTACGAATTGATATGTCTTTGTTTCTGTTTGTTCAGACACAAGAGAGCTGTTCTGCATGTCTGATGAGGCTTTTTAATATTCCTCATCCTGGCTCTGAGATGTAGCTCTGAGACATGTGCTTTATGTGAGATATTAAGTGTTAGTAAGGTCTACACATTTTCTTTTCAGCCATGACAGGAATGATCAAAACATAAGATACATTTCGCTTGTATGCGTGTTTTAGGTTTAGCGGCCTCATGTAAGATTTCAATAATAAATTGCGAATACATTTTGATCATTACGAAGAAACAATCTGAGAGGCTTTATGTCACTCGAGAATGAAAATGAAGCTGCATGAACACTGAAATCTAATTTTCTGTACTTGCAGTACTGTATATTGGAAATCCATCATTTAAAATGCCTAATGCCCTGATCTATTATATGAATTTCTATTTTTTGTTTTTTTTTCAGAGATTTCCCTGACACAGGTTTATATAAGAAGCATCATTTCCTTTTTCAGTTCATACTTTCAATGAACCACAGAAGTCACAGATGTTTTAACAAACCTGACATCTGGTTAAAGGTAGAAACATTAATGCTCACAAATTGTAGTGGATGTTACTAGTGCTTTATGAGAATCACAAATAAGGGAAGTTCTGGAAAATGCTATACAATGGCCCAGATGCAAGGTAATAAAATATATGAATGTAATTCTTTTTTTTTATCAGCAAATAAAAATAGGAAACTCCCATTTTTCTGATAGGTAATGTTAATTGCTCAGTGAATGGTACATGAAAAATAGATTACTTACTAAACCAAGCATCCCAATTTCGTATTTTCTAATTTTATTAAAAACTCACAAATTTGTTCAACATGTTGTATTTATACAGTGAATGGTCTAATATGCACTGGAGGTCACATAAGCTTAGGTTTATTAGAACAATAAAAGACATACCATGAGAATTTGATATTTAAAGAAATTTGCAGCTGCTCACTGCACATTTGACCATCGATTTTAATAATTTGGATTTTCCTTTAAAGACACAAAAATAAAACTTGTAGGTCTAAGTATGTTATATTAACAATTTTTGAGTTTTTTTCAGTAGACTAAAAAAATTAAGAAGTAAATACTTCTTATTGTTTTTTTTTAACACTTACACTTGGTTTCAACACGTTCTGCAGATAATGGTGCAAAGCACTTTTACAGTATTTGTGCTATGGTTTTATTTGGCAACTGTCTACTTACTTGTGTGTGTTTTTTTTTTTCCTTTTCCTTTTTTTTTATAAACAACATCTTGTACAAACTAGCACAGTGAACCACAACCCCAGCAAACTCATTTTTCTTCATACAATATAAATAAAGTCAATACAAAAGTTTGGTTGGTTGCTTGGAACTTCTTTATCTTGATCAAGAGGTTCTAAAACATGGTTGATACTTTTAACTCCTGAATTAAATATATTACGTAAACAGTTGACTGTTCTAAGTCCCTTTCAGACCCTCGTTAAAATAATTTTAGAAGGTAGACTTCATTTAACAACATTTCAAGTTCTCTTCCATTAAATAAAGGGTTCACAATCCATACAACATTTACTGTTTGCCTTTTGAAGGCCAACTTCAGATTTGGTGGAACTCTAGGAAAAAACATTAGGATATGTCCACACAGAGAAAAAAAAAAAAGCTTTTTTCCTCCCTGCCTCCAGAAACATATTTAGTGTCAAAAAGGTTGTTTAAGTGTCAATATGGCAAAGCCTTGAAAGGCAAAGAGGTCTGAGGAGCTTTCAAATAAATAAATTAGTCTGCCGGCTTAGGTCTTTCCTGGAGTCAACATCGCAGGTAAGCGTTAGGTAAGCCGCCGTGGGTGTTTCTCTGTAAAGCTAAGTCTTTGACAGTAGCTAATGCTGTTAATATGTTGCGATCATTGTTTTGAGAGTGAAGGTTTAACCAGTGGTGCATGGAGGGCTTCGGGAGGGTGGGGGTTGCTGTGCTAAGCCTCACAGCGCCGTCCATACAGCGATTAGGTCAACAGTAGCCATCAGTCATTTCTGTACTCGAGTTCTGACTTTGATGAGGAGGAAACAACATAACCGAACAGTAACACAATATTAAAGTAAATGTCTGTGGCGTCTGTGTCTGTGCACCAGTTTATACTCTCTTATCACCAAAATAATAAAGAAAAAATGTCCAAAATAATAAATATGAATGGCAAAAAAGTGACCAGTGTCCCTGTTGCCATCCTCTCTTTTATGTTGTCCCTTATTTCTCTCTGCTGAAATGCTTTTGGGAGCTACCAGACTGTGCCCTCGTTCATTTCCGAAGGAGGATGGGAGAGGTGGTTGTTGTATCCGCTTCCGTTGAGGGAGAGTGAGGTAAACGAGGGACTAGGGCCGAACACGTCGGATGACATACTGTGCAGAGGTCCGGGGATCCCAGGTTCCGGGCTGGGCGACTCTCCCGGGTGGTGGGACATGATGTCTGAAAAGCGCTGTACTTCACTGGATGGATGATGCCCAGGGATGGGATGGTCCATGCCCCCTAATGGGGTGCCAGTGGGTCCTGATGATGGGACGAAAGGGAGGTCCACTGGAGTCTGGGCTTGAGAGGACGGTGGCCCTTGTGGAAAGAAGTCATAGTTCCCTCCAGGTCCATAGTAATCACTCTGATAATCTGCCATATAAAAGAGATTTTCAATAAATTAAACTCAATATACAGTTTTAGAAATGTTTGCATATGTAGTTTTTTTTTTTAAACAGGCACTTCACATTTAAATTGCATATGGATACAGTACTGATGAGAAATCAATTAATTAGTTGAACATTACTACAATATCATATCTGATATCTCTCATATCTCAGTGGTGTAATAATTATATGTACAATGAAAGCTTTAGCACAATTAAAAAACATCGTTATCATCACAATCATTATAAAAGTAATCATTGTAATAATCATAAAATTTAATTATTTAAAAAAACAAGGATTTATTTCTTTAATATAAAATTATATAAATATGATAAAATGATATAAAAGATTTATTGTTTCAGAAAGATAGTATCATTATATAAATAATTGTTTGAAAACAAACTTTTTGTTTTAAAAAAAAGGGGGGGAAAAGTGCCTTTTAATAATAATCTATTACACCGTTTTTCCTCATATATTTATCAAGAAAGGCTCGTTTTTCATCTTAAAAATAATCAAATAAATAGGCAAAATATTTAGTGGTAAAGATGATAGGGAGAGGAATGCTTGTGGAATAAAAATCTGTTGATAGAAATGGCTAACCAGCTGACCTCAATTATGCAAACGACTCACGCCTGAATGAAGACGAGGAGAAGCTGAACGCGGCTCCAGCGGAAATGTGTCGGTGATAACGGCCAAGACTAAAACAGCAATAACACTAAACACTGGTGCCCGAAAGGCAGGAGTTCAGCAGCATGCACAGACCGAATTAACACTTGAATTTTCTTAGTCTACATTTACAGCATGCACTGTTTCAGCTCGCGTTTTTTTTTGCGCGCCTTCAACATTTTTATGTTGCATTGTCGGGATTTTGCCACTGGCGTACAGGCGAACAGGCCAGTATTGGATCATTTTATGATATGCACTACATTTCCGCTATATACATTTATTTCTCCGAACCCTACACAGTCCGATAAGCGATCAGACTCGCTCTCGGTCAGATCTTCTGTTTCCAGCTGTCTGATGAACAGTGCGAGTCTTCAAAGGTGTCCTGCGGTGATGGGGGGACAAATTGGAAACGGCGCTTTACAGACGCGTGTCAAAGCGCGCAGCGGTTAGGACAGAGGTGCGAGGAGGATCAGGAAGGCAAGCTTACCTCCGTAGTAAGAGAAGGGGCCGTTCGGGATGAGCTCTCCCGGCTCCAGGCGGTCCACCAGCGTGCGCATCCTCCGCGGACTGCGGAAAAACGCGTGTCTCCGCGCGCCCAGTGCGCTCAGCTGCTTCATGCGCCGCTCCTTAGAGCGCCGGTTTTGGAACCACACCTAACACAAACACACACACATTTCATTTACTCAAGAACACAAAGTCAAACAATGACACAATTATGATCCTCATTTCCGTTTTGGCACGTTATTTATTTATTTTTAAAATTTGTATTTATTTTTTATTTTTTTACCCCGACACCTAAATAATTAATATTCCCACATTATATTGTATATCCTATTAGATATTTATTTATATACGTCGCATTTATTCATATTTATTTGTAGCCCTCAACTTCTCCCAAATGTCCATAATTTCGTGCGCAAGACAATTCAGACAATTCCAAAATAAAAAAAAAGCGCTGACCGAGTTTTATTTGTATATTATTTCAGCCATGTGCATTTTTTAATCCACATTTTTACACTCTTTTTCACAACTTTTACATTAGCAAAGTAAATTGTAATGTCATAAACCTATAGAAGTATAGAATAGCAATAGAAGTGCAGTAATACTGGCGCTTTCCATTTCATGTAGGTTTACAAATCAGCAGATTTAATGTTTATATATATATATATATATATATATATATATATATATATATATATATATATATATATATATATATATATATATAATTTTGTCTGTACTCGGCTGAGGGGGCAGAAGGAACTTGAAATACCTACTTAATAACAGGAAACCTATTACAAATATTAACTGTCACTTGGGTGTTGGTGTTTCAATTTAGTATTAATTTATAAAACTACTCATGTTTTTTTTTTTCATCTAATAAACCTATTTACTCTACTGCAGTTAAACAATCAGAGCAATCATTAAATCTCTGATCCAATGTTCAGCCCATTCATTTACAAGCCTATTCTCATCGCACCTATTTACCCGACCTTTTACTGGTAGATACTGGTTTTACGGCCTATCTTTAATCATTTATTTCCATTCTTGCGCGTGTTTCTACATGGTGACAGCAGACTGCACTGGCGCGTTACAGTCTGGAGGAAACCCGAGGCGCATTGGCTCAGTGTACAACTCACTTTGTCTCATAAGAGCTCCTAAAATGACAATAATCAATAGTTGTTGGGGAAAGAAAAAAAAACCCTAAGCAGAATCGGGTGGTTGTGCTACAGACTTTCCACTTGACTGAGACGCGTCCCAGCATGGCTAAATGTGGGCGCGGAGCGTGATGGCGCCGCGCTGCCAAGCTTCCCGCCGCTCGCGCCAGCCTAACGCCAGTTGGCACCTCTCTCCACCATCCGAGCCAAGAATAAAAAAAAATAGGCTAACAGTATAAATACTACTTCCGTAACATTTGCAGGTGCCAGCAAAATATTGTCCCATTTGTATTCAAACGCTCTTGTCTTGAGTTCAGCGACGGCGCGTGCATCCCAAACGATTTCTAAAACTCATTATATTATACAGAATTTATTTCTTTATTATTAGTATATAATTTGCATCCCACATGCACGTGATGTAACCCGAGCCACGGCTCTGTCTTCAATCCCGAACAACTGTTTTTTTTGTTTGTTTGTTTGTTTAATTGGTTGGTTTTCGGTACCTGGATGACGCGCATGTTGAGGCCGGTTTCCTGCGCGAGCTGTTCCCGGATGTGGCGCGTGGGTTTGGGCGTGGCCGCGAACGCCGCCTTCAGCGTCTCGAGCTGTTTGGCTTTGATGGTGGTGCGCGGGCCGCGCCGCTTCCCGCCCAGGTTCTGATCGTCGTTCTCGTTGTTCACCGTCTCTTTGTCCGACAAGGCGGCGATTTCCGAGTCCTTCACATCGTCCTGAAGCGGGTCTTGAGAATCGGGCGATAAACTCGGATCACTGCAGGCTGTTACTGCAAACACGAGGGGTGTATCAATGTTAAGATTTTGAAAAACAAAACAAATCTAGATAGTAATTACTATTCGAATAAAAAAAAATCATATTGCAAAAATGCTTAAATATTTCTGTCAATTAAAAATTTTCTTTGCTTTTCTTTTTGCAGCCTTTGGGACAACTTTAGTGATTTTTTTTACTTGTTTGTTTCTTAAAAATCAAAGGTTCCTGAACCCTCAAAAATGCCTCCAGGAAGCTTGTTGCAGATATTTGTATTATTTAATTTAATATTGTATACAAATACTTTTTTATTAACATATACAATATTTTGAACACATTATATATAATAATTTGTATTTTATTTTTTGATAAAAAAGTGCATGCCATAATCATAAGAGATGCATTAAATGTTAAATCTAGAATATATTTAGTTTCCTAAAGTTTCCTTCTGGTTGCTTTCTATAAAATGTCAATAGTATTACTGCGGTTTGCGGCATTTCTAGAATCCAGGAAAAATGTTTTTAAATTTTTTAAGACTAAATATTTTTGAGTTTTAGTACAATCTTGTACCAATAATGTGAATATGTTAAAACCATGAACCGGATTTATAATCAATGTGCACTCGAGTCACATCATTCAATAGAGTTTGAAATGTTTCACGTGTCATTAATCTTCCAGTGGTTTTTATCTTACCCGAGAGCAGGTTGGTGTCTTTCACGGTGGTGTTACTTAAATAGTCGTCTTTGCACACGAATTTGTTCTCGTCTATGATGTAGAGTTCCTCCCCCGTGGACAGCTGTTTGTTGCACATCATGCACGTGAAGCAGTTGAGGTGGAACACTTTACTGCGCGCTCTGCGCACCAGGTCATTGGGCGAAATGCCCTGAGCGCAACCTGCGCACTTCGTCCCAAAGCGCCTGCGAAATGCAGCACATTTCACACATGCTCACATTAATACCATATCCAACCCCAATCCTGACAAATCGCACTTTTCTCCCTCTAAAGGTAACAGATGGACTTTTTGGATCAACCAAAGACTGTAAAAAATATTCTATACAACAACAACAACAACAACAATAATATTAATAATAAATGCAATGCTGTTTACTATAATTAAATACCCCATTCAATTATGACTTACTGGTCCTACACAATATAAATGATTATATTGAATTTAATAGGAATAAAAACAAATGATCTGCCCGAGACACGTTATCTATCGCTAAACACTTCTGCTGGATTGTGTGTATTGCGGTGTTTAATGTTTGTTGATTCTGAGTCTATGATTGTGTTGCCTGCTGATTTCCACCTCAAAAGTGTGTTTTTTATTCAAATCCACTTATCACATGTGTGCTCGACCCGCAAACACCCACTCTCTCTCTCTCTCTCTCTCTCTCTCTCTCTCTCTCGACGATGATCCCTGTGGCTCCTCGGCCTGCACAACGTGTGATTTCACTGTAGGCTTGTGTACAGGGCATTAGAGCTGGTATACAGGGCATAAGTAGAGCTCCCATTTATTTTACATGCCAATTAATTTGAACACGCCTCTTAATAACTGCTTGGCTAATCAAAGAAAGCAACATGCTAACCTTACCTTCCTACTACACACTTTTGTTTGTTTGTTTGTTTGTTTGTAAAGGAAATCGTTTCTGCAGTTCAGTTCATGTCAGAGAATAAGGTAAATATTTAGTTCGGAATCATATGAAAATATTGGTGTTAGATAATTATACGGATTAAAAAATCGAACTATAGAAAAGAAATATAGATGATCAGAATAGAATATAAATAGAAAATAGAGAATTATTTAGGAGTTAAGTTATATTTTAAATGCTTATATTTTTATGTCTAAGATATATATATATATATATATATATATATATATATATATATATATATATATATATATATATATATAGTTTTTTTGTATAATCGGCTGATAAAATAGATAGAATTTATTTGCTTTTCTGTATTTTAAAACATTTACTGACATAGTAATATATCCATAAATATTATTATATTAAATAGAATAAAGATTTTTGTTATCACCAAGCCTTTTATGGAGGCCTATATGTAGATGAATATATAAAAATAGCTACAAATCATACAAAAGATACCTTGTTAATTTGTTGGATATTAATGCTGACTAGGCTCTATCTCGACACCAACGAAATCAGTGGTTATATTGTGAAAGAAATAATCTTCATCCCCAAACTTACCGAAAAAAGTCATTTTTGCAATAGAGTTTCCCTTCTCGAGAGAAGCATTTCTCGGTCAGATTGCATTTGCACTCGCAGCACTGCACACACTTGATGTGCCACGCTCTGTCCAGCACATTGAGCAGGAACCTGTCCAGTATAGGCCTCTCGCAGCCTGCACAGTGGACCATCGTCTTTGGATGCTCTCCGACAATCACTGCTGCGTTTTTCTCCACAACCTGAGAGCCTTTTTTTCCCCTTATGATCTCACACGCACACAAAAACACAACCGCGCTGAAGGTTACTCCAAGCCTCTTGTAAAGTCTTTGTGAAGATGAGAAACACTCAGGCACCACTTCTGCGTTGTGTCCAGAAAAAAAAGAAAGCCCCCTGAGGGATCAAATGGGAACCTTCTCATGCAGGAGGAAGCGGCAGAACCTCAGCTGTCAGTCGTTTCGGTCCTCTTCCACACAAACACATTTGCAGTGATGCGAATAAAGCCAGCGCACGTGGGGAAAGTTAAATCACCAACCGGATGTTGGCTACACGGGGAACACCATCGCGCATCAGCAAGTTGCGACTGTTGTCAAGGTTAAGCGTTAGAAAAAAGAGCGACGAAGGAGAAATGTCTGGTTTGGCAGAGAGCAAAGCAGAACGGAACCGAACAACAACAACAAAAAAAAAGCCGATCTCACACACACATACACACATCAAAGCGCGAGCTGCGCGCACTTCACCACGTCCATGTGTCCACCGGCGCGCGCTCTAATAACACAAGATAACCATCAAAGCCACTTCAGGGTGCGTTTCCTTCAGGTCGGATGTTTCCTCCTCGGTGAGGTAAAAGATGCCACAAAGGACAGTATGTGAGCGTGTGTGTGTGTGTGTGTGTGTGTGTGTTTGCGTGTGTGACAGGTCGTCGCGTTACTGACGCTCCTCACGCAGCCTTCAGTGTTCTGAATGTTCCCGCAAAGCGCACGAGCCAGACTTATTCACAGCCCCGTGACGTCACGACAGGTCGAGACCAATCAGCGTCTTTCCGTACAAGTGACCATTAGCTGTCTCCTCACCGCGCCGCCGCTGCACTCCGTCCTATTTATAGGGAACAGAGGAAAGCAATTGTCAAAAAAAAATAACCTCCAGAAAGTGTCATATCTTAGTAAATGTTGGAGAAGACGCAGAGCTGGATGCATGCCAGTGCGCGTTAGTTTTTTCCTCCCTTTTTTATAGAAATAAATTCTCCACTGATTTTTTTTAATCGACTGGGTAAAGGAGACTGGGGAGATTATTTGCATAAGGTAGGCATTCATTTATGTTTTATTTAATAGACAAAGTGGTTACAGCAGTATAATCTGACAACAATGGTGAGCTGCAATGTTTTAATAAAGCTGCATCCAAATATGCTGTATGCAATTGGTGCATCTTTATATAATATTTATATTGAAAGACAGAATGAATCTATTCAATTGATAGCGGTTTGTTAAATCAGTTGATTTGTTTAAAACAAGATTTTCTGTTGAACCGCGTTTTTTTTTTTTTTACAGAAAAGTTTTCATGAAATCTTTTTCTTTACATCATTTCGTGGTCGTGTCTTTGTTTTGTGTTTATACTATTCAGATTGAGGTCTCGGATATATAAAAAAAATCTTTACATCTTTTCTCACTTTTCCGCAAAGCAGAAGTACTAGGTGCACTTCATACCGGCGCACGTGCCTCCCGTTAAGACGTATTTCAAAGGCTGTTTGAGTCAATCGCCAAATCAACGACGTGTAAAAGCCATTTTAATAAACACTCTCTTCCTTTGCTTCTTTTGTCGGACGAGAGAAAGCGAAAGACGAGAAGGCTCTAAAGTTTCTAGGAGGCTGGATCAACTTAGTGACTCCTAATGGCCCTACACACCTTACAGGCTTCAATTATACACCAATATACATCAGACAAATCACACGTGCATGTGGAGCTATAGAAAGTCATCTGACCAATAAAAGATTTTTTTTTTTTGTCAAAAAAAATAAAATGTTAGAAATAGTTACTAGTTTGAAAGAAAAGTATGATGAGGTGCTTACATTTTTTTTCTGTTTATCAGATCAGGAGGTGTCATGAATCATAAAGGTAGCATTTTCCCTCAAACGGAAATGTCGTCTTACATCGTCACTCACTACACACACACACACACACACACACACACACACACGCACGCACAAACACACAAACACACACACACTATATATATATATATATATATATATATATATATATATATATATATATATATATATATATATATATATATATTCTGGTCAGGTTGCCTCTACGATCAGATCCACATTGAATCTTACATATGGGCTGATTTTCATGTAAATTGATTATATATATATATATATATATATATATATATATATATATATATATATATATATATATATATATATATATATATATATAATGCTCTATTCAAAATATTCTAAATATCAGAAATATAGTTTTATATTAAAATATAAAAATTAATAAAAGCACATTTATACAATAACACAACTACAAAACCGGAAATAAAACATCTGTATTCACATATTTGTTTCAAAAGTATTACTAATACTATTATTCTGAGTTTTATTTTTGAATACATAATAATACAAATAATAATATAAATAATAATACAAATAATAATAATAATAATAATAATAATATGAAGTTATACACAATTATTTATCAAATTGTAAACATATATTTCGATTACTTGAGAAGTGCTACCGTCCAGTAAAACAAAACGAGAATATTCACACACACACACACACACACACACACACACACACACACACACACACACACACACACAGAATAATAATAATAATAATAATAATAATAATAATCATAATAATAATATGAATAATATGAATATGAATATGAATACGAATATGAATATAATAATAACAATAATAATAATAATAGTAATGATGATGATGATGATGTCATCACTAAAGGGTTAGCGTATTATTTCAGCCTGTTCTGTGGTTGAAGAAAGCTGCAGTTCATCAGCACGGGTATGGAGTTTAGGGAAGGGTCGGTGCTAGAGGGAGCTATCGATCAGGAGAAATGCCTCCTGTGAAGGATCCGCGCGCCCGGGGCCTGTACACGCATGCTCAATACGGCGCGTCCTAAACAGCAAATTAAACACTATGACCAATTAATACTTTATGTATCGCACTATTCTCACACAGTATTCAGGGGACAGAGTCGTGACGTGCACGCGTGTATTAAAAGACAGAGAGGACGTCCAGGGCTGCATTTTTAGGCTGATGTTTGATCCAATAGAAGGAGTCATTAGATTATTGTAAGTGTGCATTGGATGAACTCTTTAGTGGCAGCGGGTCTGTCGGGTCACTGCCACTCCGCTCTGCATGCCACTCAGTTTCTCTCTAATGCTGCACTCTGGTCCTTTTCAGGCGTTTGCACCTACGGGTTCATCTGTATATTTTATTTAAGATAATTCAATTGTATTTACATTAAATAGGTTTAGTGTAGTATAGGAGCTTATTTTTATAAGAATTTGTTTTAATCGTTAACGTCGAAATCATCAATAATTTACACGTCGCAAGAATAGGTATATTATTATTATTATTATTATTATTATTATTATTATTATATAATTTAATAGGTTACTTACATAAAATGGAAACATTATTTTGCACATTTTTTTGTTACTTTATAAAACACTATATCCATCTGATGCGGATGGAAGAATTAAAAAAAAATTAAAAACAGTTATTAATTTCGAGTGTATTTGTAGGATTTTTAGGATCATTTGCTTTCGTGTGTGACCTCTATATGTTAGTAATGTGAGTGTGTGGAGAGCAGGTGAGCCGGTGTTGCAGTGTGTGATGGTGGTCCCACCACCCGCTGCCACTCCACTAATAAAGTGAGAAATATTAGGCCTGACTCGGGCTTTGATTAGCTGAGCGCACCGGAGCTCGGGCAGACTGAGGGGTGGGGGATTTGGGCCAAGAGCCCCTCTGCTATGTGTGTGCGCGTGTGTGTGTTTGTGTGTGTGTGTGTATTCATGAGACTGACGTTAGTGCAGTGGTCTGCATTATAGGGCCAAATGTCGAGTTGCTCAAGACTGAGAAGAAACATTACGCGTGCAAAGTCGTTTTGAAATCTGTCTCGGGAACAGGCAAACAATCAAATCATGTCATTTTCAGATGGAAATCAAACGTCACGTCACGTGTGGAAGATGCTGATTAAGCCACAGCGCCGGTCAGTGCTCACACTTTATAGATTTTATTATCGAACCCAAACAGTCGCCTATTTTTATGTGCCTCAAAACACATTCAGAAACAGAACGAGACGATTGTTGCCTATCTGACAAAACATGACTTAGAAAAAAATGCTTAAAAAACGAATAAACCATTTTTATGGACCATGTAGATTTAAGGTCATTATGCCTGAGGATACATAAAAAGTGAGGAAAAACACGCAACCTTGACGGATTTTTTTGCGTCTTTGTTTGCACTCCTATAGGGAACCATATAAGGTTTTAGCTGGACCTCTTTAAGAAAGATACATATAATAAATTAAATATAAAAGGGAACATTTTATAGATAAACCCGTTTTTGAAGGAAATACAATCTTAATTAGAGCAAACAAACAAAAAAAACAAAAACTATGACCAGTCGAAAGATCATTATTAATTATAAATAGTTGATTTTAGGTGTATAGCAGGAGTCAGTGGTGACTCTTGACCACAGGTATGCTTGTGCATGTAAATAATTTTTTTTGCCATGTTGTGGAAACTGGACCCTCAGCAGAAGTTTGCATGCATGAGCCTTCAAGAGCCATGATTCAGTTCTTGCCAGAGTTCAACCGCTTGCGGATGCTAATAACCCTAATAATTATCCAATAAAATCTTGAAGAACCTTTCCTTCAAGAGTACAGAGCTGGTGCTGGGTTAGAAGAAGTCAAAGGAAGAGCGCGTGTGTACATGTCGAGGTGATAGCCATTGGGTATGTAATTAACATTCTGCGTCTGCCGTGGCTGCAGACCACGTGACTCGGGAGGTCGAGGGCAGGGCGTCAATTGTGACGCTTATGAAAAGAGGCACGAGGTTTTTTTTTTCTCCTTCTTCCTTCTTTTTGCCTTTGCTTTCATCGACGTGTTTCTTTTTCCGCAGGGAGGAACACGCAAGCCCCGGACCGACTGTCAATCACAGTGGAGAAGCGCCGGTGTCTAAACAGTGTAAACTTGCAGCATGGCCAAACTGATTACCGGTGAGGCACGACTCAGGCACGAGCATTGCAATATATCACCCACTGCACTGCTTACCCATAATGCTCTACTGTGTTCTGCTCTGCAAGCTTGACACTGTTGGAATAAAGAGATCCTTAAACACAAGTACGATGTTTCCCTGTCTGTGTTAAATGCCTGATCTAACGAATTTACAAATCCTTGTCATTTGGGGGGACAGCTAGAAACTCTGGACTGAGACCAAACAAACACGTCAGTGTGTTTCACTATTGACCACCAGCTCTACATAAACATTTTCCTACTTGCTGTAGACTGGCAGAAGAAATCCAATGCATGATATAGATCAGTTCGATCACTGGAACAGATACTCATTTCTCCCATTTCTCACCTACAACCAGTAAACAAACCTGGATAAAAATGCATTCGGTGTTTCACTTTCGAGAAAGGAATATAAGAATATCTATAATAAGTAGATGTAAAGAAAAAAACAGGAATGCACTATATGACTGTGTGCACTATTGTGCAAATGTCTTCAGCGTAAATGTGCACTTAACTGGGGCAATTATAAAAATTGAGATATATCTAGGCCCTATTAGAATCTATTCAACAACTTAAAGTCCCATTTGCAGTAGAGAACTAACTAGGTAGCACATCTCATTCCCGGAAAAGAGCAAAGGATGATAATGCAACACAAACCAGCATAAATGAACCCTAACTGGTGTGTAATAGTTTTCGATGGTGAGCTCAATAACATAAAAAAGTATCCACCATCATGCCAGCTCACTGATGAGATCTTGGCCTATTATTATATTATTCCCCGTTGGGCAAGAATGAAAACGAGCAGTGCTGAGAAGCACAGGACTCTAGTTTAGATTAATGGATTCCCGCGCTTCTCCTGCAGCACGGGTGAAAGGGCCACGATCACTAATGATTATAATATAATGGTTGGCGATAAGCACTCGCTTTGAGATGTTATCGCACGGTGGGCCATGCTCAGGGGAACGCAGTGCACATATAAAGCCAACGAAAAAGCAACGCGCAACACATCACCTCCATGTGTCGCATATATCAACAGCCTTGGGCTGGATTCAAGCAGCTGGGAGAGCTGAGCTACACAATTTCTTTCCCCTAATTTTTTTTTTCTGGTTACAATGTGCGTCAATGCTGGATTAGAAAGGACATATCAAGAAATGATCCACCAGCCTGAAACAAATGTGGACTATCCATGATTTCACTATGTGTAAAAAAAAAATTATTTTCCTACTTTTTATAGAAATTTCTGGTTCTCATTGATCGAAAGCTGTTTTTTTTCTTTTCAATAACAACAGCTCAAACAGTGATGAATATCAGATTTCTATGGAATATATACATTTTTACTACCAGCTCATTAAAATGTGCTTGTATGGCAGATACCTCTCATTATCTACGTCTGATAATTAAGAGTTAGTTCATTAACAAAGAAAAAGAGTGGTTTATATTGTGACATTTCTGGAAGGAGACGTTTATTTAACATTTAAGGAAGAAATGTCCAGTTACAGTTCAAACGTCTTCCACTAGGGGAGACTTTTACAGGAAAGGATTTTTGCTTTTCCTGTGTCTAAGTTCGGAGAAGTGTTTCCATGTTCTTTAAAATGACTTGTAAATATAAATGGATGAAAAGTGATGGATAAATGGATAAGCGGAAAATCAAAATCGTTGTGGTATAAGAGGATTAAAGCACTGCATACAGAAAGACGGTACCTAGAATAATCTTATTTATCGAATATATATTTATTATAAACCATAAGTGTTTTTAATAGATTAAGAGCACAAAAGAAAATCTCCGATAGGTCGTGGTCATGATGGTGCTCTTTGGGTTAATCCAACAAGTAATCGCGGACACAATTCCCTCAAGACAATTGACCGCAGTTGATCAATGATAAGGGCTGACTAAGTTCTCAGGGAGAGTGTAAGACAGCACAGGTTGAGACTGGGAGAAGGGGCTGGATCCTGTAACACATCACGGGACACGGGGGTCCTGCAACGCCGCCTCATTCGTCTTCATTGACTTTTGTGAACGCGAGGGAGAATACGGGCGAAAAAAATATGCGCAAAAAGCAGAGCCACTAGCAGAGCCCAGCTTTGTTTTATATCCTATACATTAGCAGAGGGACAAAGCTTTATTTTCGCCTGGAGGGAGATATTTTACCTTCCGCCGTGCGGTTTTATGTCGGTGAGGTGTCAGGCGCTGTGAATGGATGGCTAATGCATAGGCAACACGCGCATGGTGCACGTCCGAGGGGGAGCAGGAACGGGATTTAGGGCAAAGCACGCGGTTAGAAATGCGGGAGGAGTACCCCTCCTTCCTCTCTCTCTCTCTCTCTCTCTCTCTCTCTCTTTCCCTCAGAGCTCAGTCTAAAACCGTCTGCTACTTAACTAAACACTGTCCAAACATTAAAGCACCACAGTTTGGCCTGGAAAACGTGCAATGCATGACCCCCCCCACCACCCCTCTATGAAACCCAGTGTTAGACTGAAATCTCAAAAAGTAATTTGAAATTTACTGCATACCTGAATAACTGCATATAAATAAGCACACATTTCACTTGGGGCTTCAGTGACAATGTTGGTCCAATAAATTCTCGGCATGCATTATTATGCACTGCAAAAATTTTTTTTACACAAACAATACCGTGCATCGTGTATCTTTACAAATTTGGTTGAATTCAAAACAGACAAGCGTGGTACTGTTCTGACACTTTACTTACTATTAAGCATGTAAATGCATACAGGTAGATGTGAAAATGCATGCACTTCGACATTTTTTTTTGCATTTTATACAATGTATTCTTTTGCTTTTATTTCATTAGCTTGATGAGATGTATATACAGCATTTCTTTTGCTCATGCTACTACGTTGTCAGTGAAAAAGTGGGTGCTCGAAAGAAGCTGATTGTAAGAAGCGAACAGAAATCTGTAGAAGTAGCTACAATTTATTTGATATATTTTGGGGTTTAGTTATACTTTTCCATATTAAGTCTATGCACAGATTATAGTTTATTGTTGCCTTGCACAATCCGTATCAATTGGCTGCTTGAGTCCTTTCCACATTCGAAATCAGCCAAAATGCTATATTTAATTATTTTGAATTCCTTAAATATAAAACAACATTTTAATTGAACCCAACTGTAGATCATCAAAAATGATTGTATCGGTTATTACTGCCACCTTTTAGGATGCAGCATGTTCTAAATCATCTCTCTCTCCAGACATTCTGCTTGATGTATGCCGCCCATGAACCAACCACTTACACAAAAACATTGACTTTGGCCATGAATCACAGAGAAATCAAAATGGGTAATAATCTTTGCACATGCCCAGATTTTCAACAAGAACCAGCCAAATCCAACTGCACAGATTTGCGGTCATGCACGGCTCCTCAGAGCTCTGAGATGATACGAGGAGAAGTGGCTATTCCTGCTGTTAAGGGCTGAGGAAGATTGTCAGATAATGACATCGCTGTCCCCGTTAAGACATTCGCCAACCACTAAATAAAGGGACAGTCACCCTGATTGAACACTGCATATTCTAAGACAGAATAGATTTAGGGCTCTAAAGTGAAATAGAGACTACGCTGAGAAACTTGTAGAAAAATGGACTGCAAAGCTAATTTGAATTATTTAAGACAGAAAATCCCGTCAGGTGAGGATTCTGCTTTTAAGTGTTCTTCTGACCTTCCATACTAACAGACGCAGGTGGAAAATATGGTTTTTATGCTGTGTATTGTGATAATTAGACTGCACTACTCATAATGGTCATTAACTGGACAGTTTGATAACAAATATACGTTCCCTCATTTTGCCATTGTTTCCAGAGCGAAGTTATCAATCTAAAGACTGGCTAAATTTGCAACAAGCATTAGAAGATAGGCCATTTTTGTTCATCTGGCATTTTAGGTGGATCTGACAAAGTTTTCATTCTACATTGCGAATATTGTCTTTCAGATTAAATGAAACTGGCCACATCACATGCTTTATGAAAAGTATTGGGTAAAAATATTATCACCACTTCACAACCTTCAGAGAATTCCTCCTATATTCAAAAGTAATGTTATGTGGTGAAAATTCAACATCTTGGAAGTTCTTCATCTGGTTGAAAAAGTGCACTGTGCTGTATTGCATTGTTTGCTGGAATAGCACTAACAGACTACACTTATATATGATCACCTGCTGTGTTTGCAGAGCTGAACCAGAAGGTGGGCATGCAAAGAGTTTTCTGTGTACAGAAGGTTCCATCAAGACAACCACTCTGTTCTTTTTTTCCCCTGTGAGCATGTGCATGAGCGAGCCATCAGGTACACACTGCGGGAAGCCATGCTTAGTATGGGGGGGTCTTTCTGCGGTATCGAGGAGTTGAAAAGGTGAGCAGGTCACGACCTCCAAGTGTTTTACGAGGGAATGAGGCTGATTTGTCTTCAGCGAAGCATGCTGCTGGCATCTTCACACCCTTGAGTTTCTGGCCGAGCAAAACAGACTAAAGCTGAGGCTGCCGGCTATAAATTAGTACACTGGCATGCTGACAGGCAGTCAGGGCCATGAGAACGGCACACACCTTCACCTCTTTCTAGCTCGGTTGGGTCCAGATGGCAGAAAGCACTGAAGCAGGCCTTGGCCTGAAAAGACCAACCATACCTCCCCAACACACCATGCACCCACAGAGACGTGCTAATCCTAAAGAAGTGTACAGTATGTGTCACAATGATTATAATGAATCTGAAGCAGCAAGAAGAAATTAATATTTGAGTTACAACTCTGCCAATATTTCAGCAATTATGTGGTGAAAAAAATGACATGGAATATAATTGCAAACATGTCTGGGCACATGAGCAGTTTAATCATCAGGAAGTGACAGTCAATAATAAATGAAACACAATCCTAAAACACTGAGTTTTGTGATGATGGTCATCTAATGAATAATAATTATGTGAGACATTATCCTCCTTTAATACCCTCTTATAAAGAAAAGATTCTGTCTTCATCCTTTTTGCCCTTCTTAGGAAACACTTAAAAAAAATTACTTAATGAAATGACTCTTGGATTTGACCTTTATTCCATATCCAACAACACAAAACATTTTTCATAAGTTCATAACAGATCACATGACTCATTGTGTACAAACTAAGGGCATTATTTTTATTAACCTGAAATAATTCACTTAAAAAATAACTCCTTAAAATTAATCCAAAATAGGAGCCCATTTTTATTTATATAAAGTCAGCAACATTGTCTACTTTCTATAATGTGATGTTTCTGTAAGATGTCCATCTGATAACTTTTATAAAATGACGAGGACATTAAAAAAAGTTGTTCCATTTGAATGCCTATATGAGTCTTTCTTCTGTCCTTCTGGGGGAACCTATACCTTGAGTTAGGTTTGCAATGTAAATCTAAAGGTCAACAATAAATCTTGAACCCTGAGTCATTCTTTCACTAGTCCATCTAAAAACTCTTAAAGGTTCTATGTAGAACATTACGTCAAAGAATTTCATTAATGGACTGTTTTTTTCAAACCGTTTTAAGAAAAAAGTACAGGGTGTCTTTGGGAGCAGTAGCATGACATTTTCCCTTTACTTGAACTAGGAGACCCAAACCTGTTCCAGCATGACACAAAGCAAGCTCAATGAATATATGGGTTGGATTGGAAGATCTCCTGCTATAGAGCTCTAACTTCAACACTATTAACCACCTTTGGGATGAAGTGGAACGTCGACTGCACCCCAGATCTCACCTACATCAGTACCTGATTTTACTTGTGTCTGAATGAGCACAAATCTGCACAAGTACACTCTAAAATCTAGTGGAAAATCTTCCCAGAAAAGTGGAGGGAATTATAAGAACAAAATGGGCCAAATGATTTAATGCGATGCTCAAAAAAGCACATGCCATACTTATGACCAGGTGTCTGCAAACATTTGGCAATATATACTGTACATGCTGGTAAGTTGATTGGCTACGCTAAATGTCAATTAGTGGATGGAAATATGAGTGCATGTTGCTCTGACCAGAATGAAGCACTTACTGTAGATTTACAAATGAATAAATGAATTGCCAATGCAATATTAGTACTGATATACCACATCCGAATGAAACACTAGGTCTTTAGCACGTCAAGACGCATTGTCTAGCAATATGTTCTCACTCTACTGGGTGCTGGTGGAGTTAACTACCAAAACCATGCTAGAAATCCAATGCTGTACTAAATCATTTACAATCCTTGTTACTGGAATTCAAATATGACACTAATCATGCCTTCAGGAATCCTCTTTTCACTGCATTACAGGTTGATCACACATAGACCTGCTTCCACACACAACTACACAGCCGGCCTTTACGCCTCCCCTCATGTGTATGCATTAGTTCGAAGCATAAATATTACTTACACTTCTACATAACTGTATATGTCTTTTAGATAGATGCACAGGACAAGTACAGTTTGCAGGGTATGGCAGGAAATATTGAGAGGCTTCATGAATCAAGTTCTACCTCATACTCAGGGGAACCATTGCTTGGAATATATTCCTAAGGCTTGGTTACTTGATATTTTAATAGATGCATTGTGCGTTGAATTTGTTGTTCTGTATCAGTGCTGAATAAATAGAAAGATCCCAGAGCTTCCAGGAGAACCCGATTAGACACAGATTAATCAGGTTTTAGATGCTTTAAATCTGAAATGTCATTCCTTAGACAATATGATTTAAACCCAAGAGTATAGAAGCTGGATGGATTATGAAAATCATTGGTGTGTGAATGTATTAGATCCCTGTAAATCTTACAATTTTGAAACATAACCGAAAACAAACAAAAAAACAAACAAATAGTTGAACACAGTGAGGCGGATAAGACTCCAAGTGACAGCTGGTACACAGTCTGACTATTTCGAATGTTCTTTAAAATATTTATAGTGCTATTTGTTATGCATCAGGGTGCCAAAGAGAAAATGCCACTATCTCGGCCTGAAAAGCTCGGTTTTAGACTGCTTCGCTCGCTGTGGAAGAAAAGAGAGGATTGGGTGTGTCAGTGTCATTCCAGAGACACGTAACCCCAAAGACCAAGAACAGGACATCAAGATCTAAAGCAGGTGATTGATTGATCACTGATAGCATGGCTGAGAACTATCTTTTCAATGTAATTGCGATAGCTTCATAGCAATCACCGAAGCAGACAAATAGCACTCTCCAACATGTAGCGTTACACAGACAAAAGCCTCTTTGATTTGATTTCTTCCTCATTGGCTATGTTCACAATAGGATAAAGTGGTTCTCTGCAGGCCCACAGGTGTGCTGTATAGCTCTGTCTGTGTGTCAGCTCAGAGAGAAGCGACATGCTATTCACCTGAGCCCAATCCTCTGGGTAAAAGCTGATTGTGTTGCTGTTATCGACTTCCTCACGTAATTCTCAGCTGGAGAAGGAAAAAAAAGGGAAGCGGAAAGTTTTATCTCGGCTCGGCAGCAGGGGGGACGGGTGAGAGTTCAGTCTCCTTAAAGCTCAGACACAGAGAACATTAGCGAACGAGTCAGGCTTTATGTTCCCAGACACACACACACACACACACACACACACACACACACACACACACACACACACACACACACACAGGTCTGCAGTACCTACACCTAAAAGAGGTGAACATAAAACAGATGCATTGTGTACACATGGCTGTCCTAATGGCTGTGTTGAGATTTATGAACTAAAATAAAGCTGTGTGCGCCTCAGTATTCAGCACAAACCCAAATTATACAGCAATGATATTCAGTCATTTGCATCTCTACATCATTATTTTTAATGTTTATTATGGAGAGTTGAATGTATCATTTCATAATCTTTTATTAAATCAATATTTATACAAAAAATGTTTTTTTCTTTGTCATTTGCTTTATTTTTCATCTTTTGTAAAAAGAGGAAATCTCTTGTGTTCTTTATTAATATTGAATTTTTTATCAGTTATTTACATTGCAGTATATTGTTCACTTACCACAATGAAATATTTGTATTGACAAAAAAAATAAAATAATAATTGTTGAAAAAAAGATTTATAAACTTTGTATGGCATGTATTTTAACCTGAGCCACTTAGTGAATTTAATATGACATATATGGAATTACAAAAGTTGCAAAAGAAATGAACAAGTGTTTGAACCCACCAACATTTAAGTTAGATCGGAAACCAGCTTTCTTTTCATTTTTGTTTATTACACAGTGGGAAAAAATCAAAACATGCTAAATTGGTCGAACAGACAAATCATTTTCTCAAGTTTTGTGTCTATGATTCCTTGGCATGCATTCTTTCTTAACAGAAATGAAATGGAAAAAGTTTTAAGGTTGTGGCACACACACATTTAATAGAAGACAATATATCTACATGCCAAAAAAGAAGTGAATAAAAGCAACAAAAGAAGTTTATGAGAAACGTAAAAAAAAATGTACTGTAAAATATATGATTGAAAGCATCTGAAGTTTTTAGACAATCCTTCACTCTTCCATTCTGTCTTGCACTTTAATTCCCCAGCTCTCTCCCAGTGAGTCACTCCTCCCCTCTGACTCCTTTTTTGTACCCCTCCACCTTTTGTGCTCGTCTTCAAATGCAATGAGTCCCCAAAATAAGCAACAGCAAATCCGCTGCCTCTTACCCATAGACGTGTTTACCATCCCATAATGCCGCTCCTAGATTTGTTCAGCCCCTCAGATTGCCTTTTCTCTGCGTGTATTTCTCTCTTCTCTTATCACCGAACAAAGCGGCTTCTCCCCGTGCCGCAGAGCTCAGAAACCCTGCGATTGTTACAATGGCGAGGATCTGAGACGCTCTCCATTTCCACTGTAAAAACCTGGAGACTAATGCGCCACTACCAGACCACGCAGGGCCAGATTGCTGTCAACACTCACCAAAACTGCAAACTCAGATTAGACATTGCACTTAACCTGTTTTCAAAAAAGGTTTTCCCACTTATTCAGTGCCAAATAGAGGGGGGTCAAATAAATGAATCTACAGTAATTCAGAAATAGAGAAGATGTATTGAAGTTATTAACTGCTACTTTGACTCTCTAAAGCATAACAATGTTTTCTCTAGAGTTATAATTTTATTTTACAGGAAAATAATGTATTCTTTGAAAAGCTGCTATTTTGTCATGACACAGTAAGTGAATTATAAAGCAGTAAATTAACTGTATTGTTTTGATTTCAACGCTGGAGCACAATAAGAAACGTGCTAAATGACATCAATAAAACTCTCATCATATGGTCATCATGAATTTGTTATCTTTGTGTAGAAATTGTAATGTATTTCACACTTATTTTATTAAACATTTTTATTTTCTTTATTAAAAGCCTTTTCTGATGAGCCCACGAACAAGTTTCATTATTTGTGTTTCTTGTATAGATGTGCTCAGTGTTACATGATTCCCATCCGTTTTAAAATGCAATGAAAACAAAGGCAAGCTGCTGAGAAGTGTCAGATGGTAAAGCTCAAAATCCTGGCCATTGAGCTGCCAACCTGCCCTCTCCTCAACAGCTACTGTGTGTGTGTGTGTGTGTGTGTGTGTGTGTGTGTGTGTGTGTGTGTGTGCCATCCGAGGCTCATGCCACTCCACCACACACACCCGGCCCAGGTTAAACTGCATGGGAATCGGGCAGGCTACACACTGTTTGTTTTGGACTCAATAGCATCTCATTTACACGTGTTAATTGCAGCTAATTGGTTCTAATTAGATGAACAGGAAACCCTCTGGGACCATTCATACCTTTAATTTGAAGTAAATATCATTAATTAACATATGCTAATTGGGGCCAATTAACATTGATTAAGAGATGCCAGCGATGGGGAAAAGTACAACTATCAAAATTCGATCAAGTCAGCAAAATAAAGTGGCGGCATGCTGGACGTGGATGGTAATGTGAGGCAGCATCTGGCTTGATACCGTTTGGGTGGTGCTGGGAGAGTGATGCGGTGGAGCTCGGTGGCCCCTGGCTCAGCCTGGCATGCTCGTGTGGCGCCCTGCACCGTCTCTGCCCCATGGCCCACCTGTGCAGGAAGTGCCCCTGCAGACAGGAGGCATCTGTGGGTCTATGAGGGGCCAGTGTGTGTCACACTGCCTGAGCACAAGAGATTAGAAAAGCCGGCCAGATAGGAAAGGAGAAATGGAGAAGGAGAAGAGGAGAATAGATGCGAGGGATGGAGGGATGGAGGGAAGGAACAGCACACATGGAGAGAGAGGAGAGAGAGAGAGAGAGAGAGAGAGAGAGAGAGAGAGAGAGAGAGTTGAGGGGTGCTAAGAAAAGAGCAGACAGAGAATGAGAGATACGAATGAGAACACAAGGAGGATTTAGGGTGCCAGAAAGCGTTTAATCCGAATGATTTTATGTGATAACAAGACCTCATTTAGCATAGCTTAAACCAGAGGCTTGCTTGAACAATAACAAAGACATGCAAGGATACAGAGGGTACAAGCACAGCATGGGGGAGGGGGCAATAAATATGTAAACATTTCTAAATATTGTCATATTGTCATTAAGTCAGTGGAAATAGACTAAAATGGGAGTCTATTGGTCGTGTCAGATCGAATGTTAGAGACAGGCTTTGGGCATATGGGCAGGCAGACTGTTGGAGACTGTTGCTACGTCAGTGATTTGGCTGGCAAGCGTAGGTGATTCCCAGTTGGTAGAGAGAGAGAGAGAGAGAGAGAGAGAGAGAGAGAGAGAGAGAGAGAGAGGGAGGAAAAATTAGCGAGCGACACCAAGAAGATCTTGTCCAAGCTGCTTTTCTTACCTATATGTCAGATGCAAATACACACAAATACACACATGGTGTGGCATAGCAGGAACCAGGGCACATATGGAGCAGAGCAGGTCTTTTCATTAGCTTCCGTTTCAGTGTGTAAACTTGAGCATGGAATAAGAGCACATGTCAGCCTGGAGCTATTAACACACACACACACACACACACACACACACACACACACACACACACCCCAGAGAAGTGAAGAGTTTCAACAAACATGCAGGCGCACACATATATGCACAGATAGCGTAGCAGTGTGAGAGACACATAAAAAAAAAAACGACTCACACTGTGCTATGTGTGCTTAGAGGCACACGTGCCGAGGCAGGGTGGTGCAGGCCTGTGGTGCTCAGCAGGGAAAGGTGTGAATGTGTGTCAGATGGTTCAGTGGGCAAGCTGGCAGCAGGCACCGTGGCACGCTCAGCCACTCAGGCAAGGAGAGCAGGGCTTAGCCTAGCCCTAATGCTGTGCCACCCAGGTAAGAGCTAGACAGCCAGCTAGCTGCCTCCTCCACCCCCACCCTCAACCTGCTCTGAGGCTTTCACACACTAGCTTTATAAGCATTACACACTTTTAATTTTGGTAAACAGGGCCATGTTGTACTGTGAGTAATGAGGTTAATGAACTGTGAGACACAATAGTTGACTAAACACTGCAATATAAGATACAATCTGTCATTTAGTGTTAGCCTTTTGTTCAAGTTCAAATAAAAAAAAAAAAGATTTATAATATTTTTACAGCCTAATGCATATTATCCACTACACGGGAAGATATATGTAAGATATTGTAAGATATATAAACCTGAAAACTGAAAAATAGTCTATTTATGCATTTTACATAAATGAAATAGAATTATATTACTATAACGTGAATAATGCGTATAATGTTACATTTCCACACAAATCAAATAGTGATTTAAGTGAAATAATGAAAATCTAATAAATAAAATAAAAGTTGAGAAAAATGTCTTTTTGTCAAAGAAAAAAATGCTTTGTTTGTGCAAATATTTGTGCAAATCTTGTATATCATCTCATATCAGTAATATTTAAGATATTAAAGCAAATAAACCATCAAGCAAAGCTAGCAGGTTTATTAAAACAAAATAAAATAAAAGGTTCTATAGAATCAAGACAGTGTCGACAGTACAGAGAGAGAGAAAGAGAGAGAGAGAGAGAGAGAGAGAGAGAGAGAGAGAGAGAGAAAGAAGCCTGTTCAGGAACTCCGGAGTTCCTGAGCATTTATGTGTAGGCAGAACAGACATGTGGAGAAACTGATAATATCAGAAACTGTTAATTATATATATAGACTATGCTAAAGTCATGCTAAAGTAATTTAATAGCATGGAAAGCTAGTGCAGCAATGTAGATACACACAATGAATGGGAAAAAATAAAAGGTCAGCAAACATCCACAAACATTTGACTATTTGCTCTGGTGTATTTACTTCACATTAAAATACTTTTAGTGTCTGGCTAGGGCCTTTGGTTTTTAATCCATTATGTGACCTCATGTTCTGCTAATACAGGAAATACAGCTTTACTATTAATTTTGCACTCTTTTCATCAACAGTCCCACATAGCTGCATGTTCTGATTCTGAGAAGGTTGTATGTCATCCATGTCTGTTAATTAATCTGACTAGTAGTGTATTTGAATTAAGAAGTGCACTTTGTAGTTATAGCACCAATGTGCATTACAACGTAGTAAAACATATTTTGTATAGATAAATAATATACTCCCTAAATAAAACCTTTATTGCTCAAGAATAATAATAATATATAATAAATATGACATAGGTAGTATATACATTTTTGTGTATGAGGGTGTGTTTGTGAGTAGATGAGTAGGAGAAGGTAAGAGTAAGAGAAGCTAAACAAGGAGTCGCACTACAGCCTCTGTACTTCTGAATTTAAAGGCAAGGTGAGGTCTAATAAATCCATCAAAGAGCAGCCACCTGTTAGCCCACTGTTGCGTTTTCATTAAGGACAGGACAGGCCCAAACAGTGCAAGAACTAAAGCTATATAGCAAGAATAAGAGCGAGCCATACCTCTTGTAGTTATGCATCATGAATATTTAATGGAACTTGTTGAAGTGCAAAATGGATGCACGGGTGCATGTGCTCAGTGACTAGGAGAGTGTGCATGCTTGCTTTTTTTTTTTTTTTGAGTGGATGGGTGGGTGTTGTTGTCCCCCTCATCAAGAGTGTGTATTGGGGTTTGTTTGTATGATTGAGGTTGGGGGATGAGGTGGGGGATACACAAGGCTCACCAAGGAACAGCAATTCCCATGGCAACAGTTTGTCAGGTAGGGGGGCTTGGGGTTCAGCTGCCCTGCAGATCCCTGGAGATGGAAAAAAAGAGAGTGTGTGTGTGTGTGTGTGTGTGTGTGTGTGTGTGTGTGTGTGTGTGTGTGTAAGCACAGGAAGGGAAAGAGAAGATAGAAGAGAACACGCAAAGCATTTTGTCTCAGCACACTTGACAAAACAAAGACAACTCACTCTTCTGGTTTCATGCCAGATTTTTTATTCATAAACAAGCTGCTGGCTGTAAAGCCACGATAAAGCAGTTGCAGGGCCTCTGCTGAGACGGCCACCCATTTGAATGCAAAGCCTCAGCTGCACCAAATCCTCCCTCACACAATTATTCCCCGGATTTCAGCACGATTTTCATCGAACGCTAAGCTGGCCACAGGATCGAGACTGGAGATATGTCAACGAAATAGTCTCATTCAGTCAGCTGATGGGCATTAACATAAAAATTAAAGAATTAGAAAGTAAGTATGAATGAATGTATGCATGAACAAAGGCTGGATGAAGTGATTTTCCTACTGCAACTGAGAACCTGCTTTCTTTCAGGTCATCACGGTTTTTCTTCTTTGACAGGGCTGTAACCAGGATCGACATGTTTTGTGGGGTACACCCAGAAGAAAGGGAGCCACTTCATAGTTAATATACAACAACGCAGAATGTGCAGTAATTCTGCTCTAAATGGAGTTTTTTCAATTAGGTATTTTGCCTATTTACCTCTTTTTTAAAAGATAACATTTTTAAAAAGCATCTACCCTGCACCTAACACAGGCTAACAGGCTATGCTAATGTTACAGTAATCAGCCCTGATCCCTGCAACTGGTTAACTGATTTGGCTTGCAATGTTGTTAGTAATTTAAACTCATTTATTTATATCATATCTATGTCACATGTTAGCCTATAATGTGAATTGCTGAAAAAAAAATGAAAATCTAATTTAAAAGTCTAGCACTGCACACAATAGGCAAACTTTTGGTGTGCCCTTCAGCTGCTCTAAGGTCAGTTGGGAATTGATTATCAGTGCCAATGCAAGTTTTTCTCATGTAGGCAAATTAATTGTCAAATTGACATCACTCCATGATCGCCATTTCTCTCACCTTAGATCTGGACAATATATTTACACGTTCACTTTTATTTTTGGTGTTAGACTATATTTGCAGAAATCGGTTAAATTCTATCCCAGTACATTGTTTTAAAGCAACATCAGTGTGGCCAATTAAATAGTCAGTGTAGACTATTTATATAGGTTTTTTAAAAGAACCCCTTTGCAGGCGTATTTTTTTCACATGCAGCCTTATTCCAAGCCAGACTTAAGATAAAAAAACCACACATGGCATGTAAAGTACCAAAGTTCAGACTTTAGTGTCCTTATAGCTCTTTATAGTCATGTATGTTATCTAAGTAAAGACATTTAGTATAAAGGTGTTGATTTTAAGCATGCACACAGGTGGTGGTATTTATGGATGTAAACAGGTTTGGATTTGAATTGATTTTTCTGTCCTGCTCCCTGGCTGTTGTGTGACTGATAAAATAAGGAAGTGGAACTGCACTGGAGACATGTGCATGAGTGTGTGTGTGTGTGTGTGTGTGTGTGTGTGTGTGTGCGCGTGTGCACGCTTTGTTGGGGGGGGGGTGTTAGAGCAGGGTTAACACCATAGCTTCACAAGTGCTTACTACAGAGAAAACACACACACACACACACACACACACACACACACACACACACACACAAATACAAACACACACAAATGTGTGTATATATCCATACTGCCTTTTCACTATCTACCCATATGACAGCTTATCACATATTTAATCCTTAAATGTCTAATCCTTAATCTCACAGATCCATTCACCTGCCTAGCCTGAGTTCTAATCTGCATACAACTAATGGCTATAGTCATTATCATCTTCTCATCCCTCCATCAGACCTGCATGATTTATTCAGTTTGCTGTGTGGGGCAGTTGTTCTTGTTTTGCCTCTATTTGCGGGGTGTTTATTTTGTCAATGAGTCAAGTGTTTGCCCAGCTGACATGTGCGTGCCGAAGCTGAGGAGGGCGTGATGTAGAGCTGCTGAGGCACACGATGGGGGTGGGGATGATATGGCATGATGCCCGACTTCCCTTCTTACCCTCTCTCCTACTCCCATCTCCAAGCCCATCGCCCGGCAGAGCGTGGCTCCGCAGACCTGTGAGAGCATATCGATGCCAGTCCAAACGCTGACAAAGAGTAGAGGCTTAGCCGTAATCCGTATTGACTGCCTCGTGCTTTGTCTGCCAATTTATATCATGGATTTGTCTCACTCAATGATGTGCTTCTGTCAAGTTCTCCCACATTAATCCATAACATTATTAGTTTTCAATAAGGCCCTAATTATTCCAGTTCTGACCCAAGAGCTAAGAACGAGTGGAAAGAATTCAAACAAATCAACAACGAAAAAATTGTTATGTTGCCAAGAGAAGCAGTGATGCTGGGGTTCATTTCAATAGAAGGTGTCATCTCATCAGTTGGTTTGTTTTTGGTGAGTGTAAAATGAAACATGGTGAATGCAGGGCCAGTGCATGTGCAAAAGACAAGATCTTATTTGGTATGCTGAATCAGGGATGCAATGCCAGGTGTGGAAGTGACACTCAGCATTCTTACATCTTAAAAGTACAGTGAACTTTCAATTACTGTTAATTCAGGAGTCTGTCTGAGACTGAAAAAGCAGACAGGACTTCCAGAAGCTCCATGAAAGACTTTATAAAGTGTAGCTCAGGACATAGGGCAAGAAATTATAGACTATTTTAGGTGTTGCATTCACATTCACATTTATTTTTCAACTTATTTTCAACCAAAAATGATTGATATACTTTCACACACATCCCCTTATAATGTCCTAAGATACAGAAGTTAGTATAGTATGACAAGAAAAGTGTTGTGCATCAAAGGTTTCAGTGATTAATTGATTGATTGATTGATTGATTGATTGATTGATTGATTGATTGAATAATTTATTAATTCATTCCTTCTCAAAAACTGCTTTATCCACATCAGGGGTGTGATGGATCCAGAGCAATCCAGGTAACACTGGCTGAAGTCTAGAGATTACCAGGGACTACCAGGGGACATTCATACTTTTTTTTTTACTGCAGTGAAAGTACAGAGGAGACTTCATACAGGTTTTCCTTGTTTTTCTTGAATAGTAAAAAAATGTGTTATCTAATATGCCATGGAGATGGGGTCCATTTTTAGGCCTTTTCTCCACTTCTAATGTGGGCAGCTTTAAGCCAAAGGATCGGAGTGATGTTGAAAACAAGTTGTGCAGCTGTATTTTGGATTAGTTGCAAGAGAAAGAACTGTCAGATCCTTCTGATGTTTTTAAGAAGAAACCTGATTGACTTGCATGAGTCAGGTAAGAATGTGAGGAGAGAAGGAAAGCCACAGATACCTCAAGGATGTGTAAGTTGGCAGATGTTGTGATCAATATGTGTTTAGGGGAGGCATAATTCTAAACAAAAACACATTTTGTTTTTTGTATCTTTGTATCTTGTATTTATTCACTCACTAAAGTATCTATCTATCTATCTATCTATCTATCTATCTATCTATCTATCTATCTATCTATATCTATATCTATATCTATATATATATATATATATATATATATATATATATATATCTATATATATATCTATATATATATATATATATATATATATATATATATATATATATATATCTATATATATCTATCTATATCTATATCTATATCTATATATATATATATATATATATATATATATATATATATATATATATTGCACAATATGCTAGGATATTTAGTACCTTCAAGAAAGGTTCTAGTTTTGGCACCTGCTTAAAAATAGGACAAAGAGAAGGTAATAGTATTAGGGGTTAGTCGCTAATTAGTTAGACATTTAACAGCACACAGGTGAAACACCACATTCACAGATAACTAGCACAAAATAAATACTGAATAAAAAATACTACAGAACCAATATTCTGGTTTGTTAAATGTCGATATGGTGTCAAAAGCGAAATTGAGCAACCTTCATATATATTTCATTGGTCATTAAATTGCTCAAATAATGCACCATGAACAAACAGATCTCTTCTTTTCTCATAATACAGGCTGCATCTCATCTGGACATTTTTAGTGCCTTTGATAATGTTCTATTTACTTGTTCATCAAAATGGGTTAAATTAAATTAATTAGAAATCGTTTAAAATTAGTTACAGTACAAATTTCTTGAACTTGTCATTGTAGCTGATGGAATTTCATCAGTGAGGAAACTCACTGATGAAATGACTGTTTGAAAGGAACAATCAAAGGAACCAATCAAAGGAACAATGTTAATCCAAGCACTTCTTCAGTGGGTCTCAGTACAGTTGTGTCTGCAGTTGGTGGAAAATTAACTAGATTTAGAAACCTAAAAATATATTTTTTCTTTATTTTTGTTGTTGTTACTGATAAAGCAGAAATCATTTTCTGCACCTGCGTCTTACTCGCTAGGTTGACTCTTGCTTGTTAATGCTTGAAAATAGATTTGCTATGATTTGCTAACTGATATTAAACCTTTTTCTATTTGCAGTATCTTCAGTGTAATATAGTATAGCGTGGATATTGTTGTAAATTGTATATGTTGTATGCCACATCAGGATATATTTATATTCTCTATTATATATATCAGTATTTATCAGTATATATGTGTAAGATATTAATATCAGTATACATTATTATTGGAATTCCTGCCCAAAGAGAAATACAACAAGTATGAATAGAAATATTGCCACATCAGGGTTGATTATGACATGCATTAATGTTACTATTACCCTGGTCATGACTGTGCTCATCCTACAGCTTTAAGGATGTGTTCTGGCATTTGCGAAAGTAAAAGTATTCCTGAGACATCAGCATGCAGACTGTGGATGTTAGAGCGCACATGCACAAACGCACGACTCTCATTCTCTCTAGCGTGTTCCTCGCCTCTCGCCCTCTCACTCTCACTCTGGTTCTCTCTACCTCTCTTTCCCCACATCAATTTGTGGTGGTGTGTGTTGTTTTTCTCCCTTTCGCCTGCGTCCCCTCTCCTGGGCCGGCGCTCACATCAACTGTGAGTTGATAACGCCACTGGTGGAGCCCTGTTTGGAATTTAGATTAATGTGTGACTAGCAGCCAGATGGAACGATAAAAATAAAGGAAAATAAGCCAGGAGAGCACTCCAACGGGAACAAAACAGAGGGAGGAAAAAATCGCACGGGCACAAAACAAGCCGGTTTCTATCTCAGCAGCTTTGTGAGCACATACTGCATGCTGTGAGAGATGGGGACAGGGTCATAGGTGAGGGACTGGACTTATGTAGACATATGTGTGTGTGTGTGTTGTGCATGCAGGTGATTGCAATTCATCAGATAACAGTGCACATTTAGTGTGGCTGCCACGAGAAAGAGGTAGCAAACAAGTACTCTTGTCTTATCTTCCATTGTTAGTGCAAAACTAACAACTGTCTCAGTGTTCGTGGGCCTACTTCGGCCCAGTGCTGCTCTTCAAGCACCTGATCTGTAATAAGTACTTCTGCCTGAGCGACTGGTCCAAATCCCATCTCAGCCGTACCAGAGGCAGATAGCTGCTACTGCTACTGGCTCTCCCACTACCATTATCACTGAGCAGCATGCCTTGTGGGTGAGTGGCACCCTGGAATGAGAGAGAGAGAGAGAGAGAGAGATAATAAACTGACATACAGATAGGTGGAAAAGAAAAGAAATGAAAAGATGTTTGATCTGACCAAGCAAGAATGATGCAGCTTGATTTCTTTAATCATTCTAATAATAAAATACAGTACAATTTCATACAATCATCAAAAAAGAAAATAATAGGAAGTAATAAAACACTTGATGCTGCCATGTCATAGCAGAATAACCAACAGTGAGATGGTAAAATGTGGCCAGATCTCAGATAATGCAACTACATGGAAGTTATTTATGCTCCAATAACAGCACATCCCAAACAGATCAACATTAAAGATAGCAATTTATTAATAAACAACCCATTATTCCTTTTAATCACAAATGGCCACATTGAACGCTGTAGAACCTCCATAAAACAAGTTCACACTTGTGCTATAGCAGCTACAAACTGTTTCCCTTCTTGCCACTCTTTATTTTTCTTATAATTTTACCGAAAAATTAGAAAATGTGTCTTGTAACAATTATTTATTTAACTTTTTAAAATAACATATGATCATGCATAATGTTACTATAAAAAAGTATTCAAACAAGCACATTCATTTGATTTAATTTCATTTGAATGATTGTCAGCACTACTGTTCAAGCTGCTACATTATACATTTCACGGTACATTTTACTAATAAGAATTTTAAGAATATTTGAGAATACTGTGATGAATTCAGACAAATGTTATAAATGTGTGTATAAGATCATACAAGAGGGAACTGGGAGACAAGAGAAACAAATATATGAAAAATGGGTGCAACAGAGAAGAATAGAAGTTTTGTGCAAGAGGAATCAGATCCAACTATGTCTAAACATCTATTCAAACTATTTTCCCTCGTGATAAATTACAAGATAATGTTTTAAAGCAAAAACATGCATTGCTATCAAGCCTGATACTGTGATGATGCATGATTTTTGGCTCTGACCCTATTTCTGTGTTTTTTTGGATCTGATGAAACCCTTTCACAACCAATAAGATACAGACCTTTATCGCATGATAGATGGCTGGTGTGATGTCAGCCTGTCAAAATAGCGGCCATGCAGTTGATAAGTCTTGTGTCAGTGCAGAAAAAGCTGCATGATAAACAGCTCAGTGACTATATAAACTGTGTGTCAGTGCAGAGTGACCAGAACTGACAAATGGGGCTTTAGTGGAAAAGCCAATGTCAGGTTATGAGTTCATATCATTCTTATGATGTTATTACTACACTGGACTATGATAAACTAAATTTCTAAGTAAAAATACAGCCATGTGATTTAGTGAATCTCATCTGGATAACATAAGAACCACTGCTATAATCATAAAAACTGTCCTGTGCTCATCTCAGAAATGTTATATACCATAGAGTTATACTGGACATATTTTCAACATACTTAAGACTTTATGAATTTATAGCATACAGGTATACAGTATACAAGGATCTAAACTTAAATTGCTAAAACTGCTTCGTGACTATGTCAAAAGTGCTAAACAAAACTTTAAACCTGTCTGCAATTATTAAATATAAATAAATAAAAAGCATGATTTCTTACAGCTGTAAAAGAAAAAAAGAAAAAATTATCCTCTAAAGAAGAGTTACCTATGCTAATCCCACACTCAGCCCAAGCTATTGACTAATTTACTTTACATTTGAGAAGAAACAGACAAAACCTGCCTTTGCTGAATCCTTTTTATGGTACCAGGTTCATTATGATGAGTAATGCAAAAATAAAGAATTATCTCTATTGTTTAGCATCATGTATAGTGTAAATAATTATTGACACCTGCTAGTGTATTGGGGCTGTAAGCACCTGCTGGGTCACATGCCAGTCTCCTACAGTGCAGCAGCTTTAGTGAAAGGAGATGAGCTTGCTGCCCCTCTGCCCTCATGTCCCCCCCACTACAGTCCTTCAGGGCAAAAGGGTGCTGTTAGGGCTGCCTGTGGAAGGGGCAGAGAGGGTGGAGGGGCCGTTGTCAGCCAGCCTGATCAGTGGGAGTCAAGGTGCAGTGGAGCAGATAGCTGAGGTCTATGCATACTAAATGCTCCGGCAAGGGGGGTCTAGTGCTCGGGGCTCAGCCTTATCACACCTCTCGGCTGCCTTTATCAGATTAGAGCCTGAGGCAGTGCAGACGATGAGAGAGAGATGGAAAAGTAAAAAAGGGGAAAAAGGGGAAAAAGGGAAAAAAGGCAGGGACGAAGAGAGGAGAGCTGGATGGGGAAAGCATGAGACACAGAGTGCCTTCTGTTCCATGTCAGGCACAAGTACAGTTAGGATGTGTTACATGATCTGGTACACACTTCACTGCTTAGTAGCTGATTGTCTACCAATCAGAGTCCTGCCCCATGCTGTTACTGAATTACTGTTACCAGTCCAAATGACGGTGGAGTCACCCGTGGAAAGGCAGCAGCAAGCCCCTCCTCTGGTTCACTTAAAGATGACTTGTCATGAAATAGGAAGTGATGTTTAGTGATGTTTAGACTGCAGGGTAATCAGTAATCAGAAGCACCATGGTGTGCTCATATGGTTTACACATATACTGTACATCACAGCTTTAAAGTCATTAACTCACACATTAGTCTTATGGCTTAATTAGGTGTACTGTTAGTTTGCATTATGCAGTTTCTGAGTTTTAATTTGCGAAAAATAAAATAAACAAAATGAAAAGATTTACTGTGTTACTGGTACTAGCTATGTCAGTCAAATTGTTTACTAATACTAAACATTTTTATACTCAATGTACCTGAAATTATGTTTCTCTTATCTTCCATATCATTACAAAACCTTAGCTTGTTACCAGTGTAACACCACTCCTAACCTATTATCCCCTATTTTTCATTTTCATTATTTGTCTTCATCATACCAACTCATTATATATATATATACTTGATTTTATCTAGAATTTGAGTTACAGTTTCAAAATGAAAGATTGTTGAATATACATGACTGTGTGAAGACTGTGCTGTAAAACTAGATTCCTTGAGCAATAATTACATGAAAAATAATTTTTATTAAAAGAATTCTATAAAAAAACAGTAAAGTCTGTGAACTGTTATATAATGTGTTGATTTTATTACTGATAAACAAACATAAAAATAAAAATAATAATAACTAATGTTTTAGATGGAGAATTACTGACTCAACATACCATAATGAAAATGCAGAAATAAAATAAGTAATAAACAAAATACAATACAATTAAATAAAAAACTAAAATGTTATAAATGTCTTTGAATTTATTATAAATAATATTATCTCTTTGAGTTTTTACGTTCATGTTTAAAATATATTAAGGAACAATTTTGTTGAAATGTGTAGCCATATAATTGCAATATGTTATTTCTGGATAAATCATGCGGTCCTAATTTAGATCTCTACATTATTTTTTTCATAAATGTATCAATATGCAATGATCCATTTGGCACTAGTTTGTACAAACTATGTGACTTTCGGATGATTTTGTCTGTTTTTGGTGCCAGAAGTCTAGATGAATCAGCTTAACTATGACCCATGAGGTGTGTGCCCTCTGTCACTCTACTGGCCTTTAAGGCCAAAGTAGCACTGTGTTTCTCCTCATGGAAAACTTCTTCACAGGCTGCAATGATGTCTCTGACTGAAAAATTCTCCTTTTTTATAAGAAACTGTAATGAAGTTGTTTACAAAGGGTCAGTCTGCTAATTACCTTATAGAACAAACGAGCACAGATTATTAATGCATGCGCACTTTCTGAAAGTTAGTGAAAAGAGCAGACTTGTGTGGTCGAGTAAGGGGTGAGCTGAAGATAGAGAAAACCTGTGTCAGTTATTTCCATTGCTTAAGCTGAAAAGCTGAATCAGTCGCACTATGACACAGAGTGGCGCTGTGGCCAGATCAGCATATGGAGAAAAGAGGTAAGAGAAGAGAGCAAGAGAGGTCAGAATAGGAAGAGAAAGTGAGAGAAACAAGGGGTTCGTGTGTGTGTGTGTTAGGGAGGGGGGCAGGCTGCAGGCCCTGGGCAGCAGAAGGGGAGAGGACCCTAGGGAACAGCCTCGCGCCTGCAGCCTCATGATGATGATTGATGCAGGCAGGACTTGCACGCCCCAGCCGCTCAGGAAAATTAAAAGCCTATTTTGTAAAGTTGTAAAGGAGCAGAATGGTGAAGGGCTGAGGGGGCACAAATACCCCCCTTTTCCTCCAACCCTTCTCCCCCTGCCGTCACAGCCGGGGTCCTGTTTAGTGTCTTTAGTATCATCTACTCCTCTGAGAGCAGATGTAGGGGGGACAGTAACAAGGCTTTTACTAAAGTACACACACGTACAAACAAACATGTACACGCCATGTAAACACATACACACACTCAAAAACTTCTGTGTTGAAAAGCTCCAGTAACATTCTACCTCTCATATATGAGACAAAATGCCCAAACAAACACACATTTAAACACACACATACACACACAAACAGTATTAAATGTATCTGAATGAAGTAAATATTAATTATGAAGACAATTTCAATTATATCAATTACATATAATATTTCTTTATGATAATGTAAAGCAAGCAAAATAAAAGCACTGGGTCAACCTAAACAGAATTGTTTCTCTCAGTCTGTGTTATCTATTCAATGTCTGTGTGTGTGTAAGATCTATAGGACATTGGCAGGTTCTAGCTCGCATGTCAATAGGCCATGAAAGAGGAGCCCTTGATATCTCTCAAGCACGATGCACTTACTTGTTTGTATATCATTTGCAAATCATTTATCTTCAATGTGAATTTAATTGACCAGGCAACCCAGCGATCCCTACTGAACCCTTTTTAACCCCTCCTGCTTTCACACACACCACCCCTCACCCCCCTCCCAATCAGCTGGCAGGTCTGTGCATATGCGAGTGCTAGGAAGGAGACACACACACATGTAGAAAAGGCACCCACACTGCAGAGGTCAGACCCATGTCAAGTGGGGTGTGGAGGGCCTTGTGCGTTGTGCTAATTTGTGTAGCTATTGTAGACAGGCTGGGTGGGCCAGGAGGAGGGGTGTGCTGGGTCAGAGGCATGCTGAAGGACAGCATGGGCCAGCATATGGGGCCTGGCTGAGAAGGAACTGCTGGGTGGCAGCTACACGTGCATGCATCCACATAGTCAGACTCAGACAAATATGCAAAAACACACATATGCATATGCATCCATATATACCATGTTTAAGCAGAAGTGTGATAAACAGCCTGTCCTAAAATAAAAAAAGGCTCAGTACAAACCTCTCAGACAAACACACAACAAATGACTTGACAATGAGCAGTGAATAACGTCCATCAGGCCATGATAAGAAAAACTATAGAAACCTCAAAACCCTGTTCGAAATGCAGTAAAAGACCCACTTCAGTCACTCCACAGGGGAAAAAATCTCACTATTTCAAGCACTATTTCAGTCAGTGTGTCACCAACAAGAAAACAGTCGAACAGTCATCGAAAGCAGGCAACCATTTTGCAAAATGCATTCCGAACTGTACACCTGGAGTCGATGCTAATTAATGCATCGGTTTGCATTTGCTCTAAAGATTAGTGATGACCTCCATCCTGAGTGTGTCTACAGCCATATGGGAATGAGTGCCACCAGCCTGTGGCACCATTTGTTTTGGGCTGCGTCCATGCTGTTCTGCTGTTGTAGTGTGAGCACTGTCAGTGTGCGGTACTCAGGTGCACCTGCTGGGGCAGGACAGGCTCGAACCACAGGCAGACCTGCTATACACACCTCTCCACTCCACCTCATGAGAGCCTTACGCCATCCTAATGTTTCTAGCATTGTCCTGCTGCCCCTGCCTGGCTGGAAAGATGAAGGAGGGGCTGTTGAGGGAAGAAACAGGGCGTAATATGCTCTGAAGCAGAGCCCTGGGGTTCACTTTGAATCTGGGAACGAGTGCTGTTAAGGTGAAGATACAGGGCTGGCCCCTCCTCCTCCGCCAGCCTCCTCCGCCCCCACATTCAGGCCGTTTACAGTGGGGTCAAGACCCTAGCTGAGTGATGGGAGAGTAGAACTGAAGCCCATCAAATGTGCCAACATGCGTAGAAAACCCCTAGACCCCCTCCCTTCACCAGACAGAGCGAGCAGGGGTGAGACCACTGTCACAATCAATCGCTGCTGAAGAGTGGAAGAAAATCCGCTCTCTGCTTGTAGCCCACTACACTAATTGCACAGAGTGCAGTATCTGCTGCAGCAGGCCAAGTAGCTGCAATGCTCACACGAAGCCACAGCAGGTCAAAATTAATGAGAGACAATATGTAATAGCTTCTATTAGTTTGATTCAGAAGTTGCATTGGCATAATCATGTCAGTTTAGTTAGATTGAGTTGTTAAGTGAATTCTGATAAAAAAAATCTTCTACATCATAAGATTAAAGATAAGACACTACAGTCAGAAATTATGATTTTATTTATTTATTTATTATTTACGAGCTTTATTGTCATTCTTCCATATACACAGTATAAAAAAGAACCAGACAACAGACCAAGGTGCATAGACTGTAAAACAGCATAAGTAATCATTAAAATAAATACAGCATAAACATTAAACATAACAGAGATAAGGTGCCATAAATATGATGTAGATGAGATAAATATGAGGTTGAAATAGAAGTAATGTAAGAACAAGAGTGAAGTGCGAGTGCACAGTCAGAGGTGACTCACTTTGTGCACAGTGACATTGTTATGCTGGAACAGTTTTGCACCTGTTAGCTCCAATGAAGGGAAATAATAATACGACAAAAATGTTGTATACTTCAAAGTTTTTTACATACTTGTGGCCATGTAGTATGGTGTAGATCCCTATCCCTATTTTTAAGAATATTGCATAATTTCTATTCAACAAATGTTACATTCAAGAGAAAGATATACTGACCTACACTGGCAGCATGTTTCATTACAAAATAGTGCAGACACGCATGAATGAGAAACTAAAGATGGCGAAAGATATGCTGTAGTATAAAAAGTGTTATTCCTCTCAATATTCCTACTTGAGATGTCTTGCCAATCAAAACATTTTTACTATCTGAATGAAACCATTTCTAATATTAGATTTGATTTTGTGGTGTTTTTCAAATAAATGGTATTCTCCAAAATACTATAAAAAATATTCTTACATGTGTTTATGTAGGATGCCCTGTGATTGCCAGATGTCCCATATAGGGAGAATGCCTTTCTCTGGGGCTTTCATCAGAACATTGAAGCCAGAATGTGTTTCTGGGTCAAAGAATAGGTACCTTTAAAAGTGTGTGTGTGAGAGAGAGAGAGAGAGAGAGAGAGAGAGAGAGAGAGAGAGAGAGAGAGAGAGAGAGATGAAGAAGAATCTATGCAATAATCTTTTTATAATAAACTGTTTATAGCATCTTTCCAAGCAAAACAGGATGTCTATATAATTGTGTACATCTCTCACTCTATCTCTTTGTTTTGGCTGCGCACACTGGGCCCCAACAAGGCCTGGTGTCACAAACAGATGGGCGCCTCACAAAGAACCCCTTCACCTCACCAAGCTGGTCCCCAGCATGCCTGATTAAACCCTAATACCAAAGTTAGAAATGATACAGTGACTCTGTGTTGATTCAATTAGAGCAGCGGCCATGAGAAAAGACCCCGCAAAAAGAAGGGGTAGTTCAAAACTCATTTCACTGCACCATCTTGCACGTGGAATCAGAAAATTACAGGCTCAAATGCAGAGCCTTGATATCCTCTGGGGCCACGTTTCAGCCCACATTCAACATGGATGTCACTGCTGACAAAATCATGTTCACTTGATGGATCTGAACATTGCTAGGCAACTCCAAAGCTGGAGACGAGAGCTCATGTTGAGTGATATGGCAAGGAAGGCTGTGCTCAAAATGGCATAGCATGTACAGAACTCATACTAAGCACCAAACAAGATATAACAGGATATAGTAGTGTGTAAACAACAACTGTGTTTTCAATGTGCCTGGATGTACCTCCTTCACAAACTACTCAGGCAAAAGTTCCCATTGTGTAATGAGTCATTAAAGAGATGTGACTATTTAGTTCTATCTCAATTATAATTGGCTAGAAGATCCTCTATATTCGCAACTCAGACACTAATTCTGACTACACACAGGTTTTAAATTTACGTAGCAGATGCTTCATATGAATGAATTAAAATAAATGTGTAAATGTTAATATGCTGTAGTTGATCAACGTTGATGCCTCAAACAATTTCTTCATTGATTATTTCCATATAAAAACACTTTCTGTTGTGTTTTATTTCTGACCTAATTCAAGAAACTAAGATTAATAGGCAATTTTTTTTTCCAAGCACACAGAATACACTGGACCACCTTCAGGTCAAGAATGGAATGAAGTTGCATCTCCTCTGATATTTGTCTGTGATGCTAAGTATTTCTGGGTGATGATAATCAATACAACAATTGCATCTGGCAGTGATGTAGACACTAAGCAGAGGTACATTAGTCAGGATGACTCCACTCTGCCTTCACACCATTGATATTAAAAGGGCTGAAGGCACAGATCACAGGACTGCAGACAGAGATTCAGTATATATTCAGTGAAAAATGATATTGAATGAACCCAAACCTGACCGTTTCATTGTGCCTACATCTAGAGCCTGCCATTCACAAGATACATGCATCTCTAGAAACAAATTTGGCTTAAGTAATCTGAACCCATGTGTCATCTATTTATGTCCTTGTGAGGTGTTGTGTGTTTGCAACAGAGTACAGTTTCTCTGTACACTATCTAGTGTGATGCTTTATCAGGAGACCTACACGGGCTCAGCACATGTGAAAAAAAAAAGGCCCATGGCAGCCCCTCTCTGGTTTCTCATGTACGATTTGGGGGTGGTGCAGGGGGGATTTATCAGACTGCACTGCTTTTTTATTCCTCACACACTGCCGCTCTATCTCTGTCTGGTCTTCCAGATATGCTAATCGGTGTGTAAGTATATCCTGTCAAATAATTACCATATATTAAACTGTGCTCATCTCAGTATAACTCGCTCATATGCATAATCGTATTTGGCTTTTTTCCTCTGAATGTACAGGGGAAAAAATTGGACTTACCTTGGGCAAGTTAATCTTTATTGATTAAATATCAGCCTTATTTGAATGCGTTCACAACGTATGTCTTGAGAAAGCAAGGCAGGAGCTAACATTTTTGTCTCTATTGGGTTTAATAAACTCGGGATGGTCATTGAGCTTAAATGTCCTGATGTCAGACATTTCACTGATTTTCATATAATTTACATTGCCAACACTATACAATATACTGTGATAGTAGTTATATTAATTTATTGATTACTGATATCAATTTAATATGTGTATATTTTCATGTCTGTTGTAATTGTATTCCCAAACTTTTTGGGCAAATAACCCAAAATGGACAATGACCACATTTTATTTAAAAATTTGATTGAAATGTTTCAATAAATGTCATATTTTCCTATATATTTTTTACTGAAGTTCTACTAAATCAGAGTCGCTTCATGTTTTTAAAAAACTAGCAAACATAGCTGGATTTGTCAGTCAAATGTAAAGTATTTAACTTAAAATGACATAACAAAATAATAACATGCAATATATCTGTTATCACAGAGCAAAATCATTAATAACAAATTGTGAAATGAAATATAAATTAAAAAATTTATCTATTTGAAAATCACCTGGCACCAATTCACAATGTGACCTCTAATCTGCAAAACTCTGATATAGCTTGTGCTTATTACGTATTTGAGTATAGAAATCCTAGAAATATTTGTTTTTTTATATCCTTATTTGATGTTTAATTTTATTTCCATCACTCTAATAAAGAATGTTATTAAAAAGATCCAGTAGTTATGTTCTATGGTTTAGAGACAGTGGCATTGAGTAAAAGACAGGAGGTGGAGCTGAAGGTAGCAGAGCTGAAGATGTTGAGGTTTTCGTTGGGAGTGACGACAATGGACAGGATTAGAAACAGTTTTTTTAGAGGGACAGCGCATGTTGGAATTTTTAGAGGAAAGTTGAGGGAGGTGCGATTGAGATGGTTTGGACATGTGCAGAGGGGTATATCAGTAGGAGAATGCTGAGGCTGGAGCCACCAGGAAGGAGGAAAAGAGGAGGTTTATGGATTAGGCCAAGGAGGATTATGGATGTGGTGAGGAAAGACATGCAGGAAGTATGAAAACTAATGGGAGCAGCCGAAAGAAGAAGAAGATTTTATAATTAAAATACTTCGCTTGTTACAAATGTAACTGTTTCTGTAACAAAAGCTACCACTATCAATTGACTGATGAACTGGAAGAGGAGGAATATTTAGTTTATAGTTTATAAAGTATATTGTTTATATATATTTATTTAGTCCTTGCTCATTTTTAAATAATATAAATATATATTTAGATATCTTAAAGCTATTATCAAGTGTGCCTTTAATGCTTAAGTATATTCTGTTTCTAGATTGATCCTGGTTATAAAGATTTTAGTTTTTTAATGCAATAAATTATATAGTAGTTTTACTCTCTGATGACAGTAACAGTTAAAGGCAACTAGTCTTAACATTGGACATATACTATCCTGGATTATGTATACATTTAAATCACTATATTTGAACAAAGCTACTTGTCACCTGATGTATATTCCATATTTTAAGTCAGACCTACTGATATTAGCTAAGGGTCATAGAAAAAAAGCACTCAGGGTGTGAAGAGAAGTGCTCAATGACTCACACAGCTCACCAACTAGGCATCTATCTTTGTGGCTTTTGTTGAGCAGGGTGTCAAGGTCAGCGTTTCAGTGCTGCGTCTTTGTGAGGTTCAGCGTGGAGGAAAGGAAAAACAAAGCAGGACGTCCAAGAGGCCGCGTGTCATCAGTGTGGCTAACAACAGTTATTTCAATCAGAAGCCTCCATCACTCTCCCACTGCTCCAAGACCTCTGGTCACTCGGGGTTTACCCTCTCCTTGACCTCTGACCTCTAATAGTTCACAGGTGCTGACCCCACGTGCCTTTGACAGTCTGATTCACACTCTGCCTTTGCAGCTGCTAAAACTCAAGGGGATGAAAACATCTTAGAAAAGAACGCATTCACCTCTAAATACCCTCAAGTTTCTACAGCCTACATGCAGGGGGAAAAATGAGAGCAGCTCATGTTGGGAAACAGTTTCCATTTGTCTTGGGGTAATATGCGAGGCAGAGCATTAAAGACAAATAGCATCTCCTCTTATTTCCTTTATCACTGTCAAGGCAATTAATAGGCCAAGGCCCCTTTTACTGGGTTACAAGACAGAGGCAAAGAAGGTGCAGGCTCAGTAGGTTACCTCTGCCATCACACAGGCCCACCCAAGCCATAAGCCTAATCTACATATTAAGACTGGTCTAAAGCTGGCACAGCACTATTACTAAAGATTCTATAGATTTTGCTTCAAGACTATTTGACACCAAAATCCTTTAACTGCAAACCACATTAACAAACCAAAACACTTCAACACCAACACCAAAAATAAATTTAAATGGAACGGTTGGTCCTTCACATGCTCACTGCTGATTGCACTTTTCCACTTGTTATCTAGTTAGCATAGCAAAAACAGTTTAATGGAAATTTAAAAACGCCATTATGGAAAGTAGTAATCGTTTCTTCTGAAAACCTCATCTTTCTTTAGGCAGGTTTTCAGTTTTCCTTATTCAAATTCACACGTATGTCATATTAATACCAAATCCGATAGGTCATCGGAATGCATCTCCATTGTAAGTCGGGGACAGTCTGTATATGTATGTGTGTGTTCGTGCGTGCGTGCGTGCGTGCTTGCGTGCGTGCTTGCGTGCTTGCGTGTGTGTTCAAAAAGTGCTGTGATTAAACTTATAATGATACAGTATCAGGGTCACATACACATACACATTATACAATCCAGACATATTTTGTAGTTTCTGACAAAGCTGAAGAGCTGAGAGTGTGTTGTGCAGTGTAAAATGTTTCGCATTTATCAGATATAATATCAAAGACAAGCAGATGACAGATCAGTTGTGGACAGTAAAGACACGAATCTATAAAATCCTACTAATCTCTAGCACAGCCTAAAATATTACCATTATATCATGATTGAGTTTTTCCACACACACACACACACACACACACACACACACACACACACACACACACACACACACACACCCTGTTATGAAGAGATGTGTAGAATTCCATTCCATTTACGTCAATCTAACTGACGCTCTATCAGAAACAGCATAAGAAAGCAAGTGTGTGTGTATGAGCCACACACAGGGATGGGCAGTATTTATAATACATGTATTTCAAATATAAAATAGGATTTTGTCATTTGTATTTTTGTAGTTTTTAAATGCTGTGAAATACTTTGTAAGAAGTCTACATGATGACATCATAAAAATGTGACCTCTGATCGGTGCCTACTCAATAGTTTGCCCAGACTTGTTAAGATCAGAAAAGAAAATCTGGAAGAACGTGGTCAAGGTAAGAAACGTGCTGGCTGAGAGCTTTCAAATAGGTGTTCAATGATTGATAATAAATAATAAATAAATCAATATTTGGTTGCTGAATATTGTACCCTAATTGACATAGCTGTTTAGTAGGATCATGATTTTGCATACCAATGCATGAATGACTGCCTGACACATTATATATTATATTTATGATTAACAATCAAATGATTAATTAGTTAGAAAATGGGTGCTATGAATACAGGTGCCATCAGTTGTTGTCTTATGAATGTCATTGAGTCGGTGTTGCTGATGTAAAGTAGCCCTTCATCAACAAACACCAAGTAACTAAATTAGGGTACAATTATGAGTCATTTGCAAACTGTTCAACATTAAACTGTTGGTTACTTTAAAACTAACATTCATCTGGGAGATCACAGGGATTATGAATGTGAATATTTGACGTGATAACTGGTTGCTTGTGTCAGATTTATTGCACGACTCGGCCAGAGAAAAGCTGTTGCTGTCAAACATTGTTTACTTAATCAACTGAGTCAGTGTGATGGTAAAGGAACAGATCAGATAGGCCAATTGGTGGAAGGTTTGCAAAGACATTTCATGCACCCTTGTAAAAGTTTTTTTGTATTTATAAAATACAGTAGTTTATTTTGATACTCTTAAAGTTAAGGTATTTTATTTTTAAATCTTTGCCCCACCCTGACCACACACACACACACACACACACACACACACACACACACACACACACACACACACACACACACACACACTCTTACACACAGCAGCTCTGTTCTTTTCAGTACTCTGTCCTAGACCTGTGAATCATACCTTCTGCCTTGAGGTGGGCGTTCACAGACACCTTAACAACCCAGTAGATTGAAACATTCTCCGAATTACCTTCATAACATTTATCATTAAATTGTCATACTGCTCCTGGAATGAACTTACTGCATTAAAATATTAAATTGTAAACAATTCCCAGGAACCTCCCCTTACTTTTCTGTTCAAATAAATTTGATTTCAAGGAAACGGCTGTCTCTACAGTATGGGTGTGTAACGAAATGATAAGAAAGGCAAGACCCCTGATATGAGGTGATAAAACACCTTGCTGATGTCGTGGTAGATTTTTGCATTTCACACGGGAGGTATTGGATGTTATCTGTGTCTGGGGAACACTTTGCCCTAGATGCAGCCCAAAGGCCACAGACCGAATCTCTTTTACATGTTTTTTTCTCCCAGCCGTTTTCTTCAACATCCCTGCTTTATACACGTAACACAAACCATCCGGCTTATGACACTGTAATTAATCAAGCATAATCACTTTAATACTATTAAATACACAAAATATTTACTTGGGAGCGCAACGATGTAAAAGCATGAGTGAGTGACCGACCGCGTGTCATCTCAGCATCATCTCTGATGGCTGCCCAGCTACTTTACATGTCTCATTTGAATATATTGATTGGGCCATCTGTAAGCCATTTATCTCTTTCAAAGAGCCGTTAAAAACAGGCAACCACTCCCTCCCTCCCACCCACCTCTGTGTCTCTTCACCCGTCGACACACACACACACACTCTCTCATACGCGCACACACATGGCTACACACACCCGCAAATACATAGATTTAATACATGCACACCCACACAAAGAGCAGAAAGCTTCAAATTCACCACAACACACCTCCTTCTCTTCAGAAAGCATATTGCATGTTCATCTGAAGCAGTCATCTTTGCCAGAGTGTCATCTATCAGAATTAAGAAATGGGGGTTGTACAATAAACAGATGAATAACATGGCACCAGAAAATTAAAACACACAGCCAGCTTAGTCGTGTGTGATTATTATATTCCTTCGTACAGAACATTAGATTTAGGTCTACACACTGTGTTAATGTAGACCTTAGCAGTAATCAGCAGTGCTTATTGTTTTCATGTCACAAAAGGTAATGTGGCTAATTAATGTATGGGTATGGCGAAGAAGAATCAAGCATTCAGCATCCAGGGTGTTAATCTTCTTATCTCACTTTTCTCGCCGAATCATGATGCGTCTCTGTGTGTCCGAGCGTTTTTGTTTTATAGCACCAGGGTACCATATCTACCTATCTTTAAAGCAGTACCCTGATAGTAGTAGTCCATCTGCAGGCCACTGATATTCTTCTCAAACATGCAAAATCCTTTTCGGGAACAAAAGCCAATGGCAACCTGACTGAGTTTTTCTGGCAGTATTGTGTATAAATCAGTGGTGGGTGATTACTCCTTTGCTTGGCCGAAGTCCAGTCGTACAGTAGACAAGATGCTAGCCATTCTATTCTGCTCAACACCAGCCTTTGTGTGTGACTGTCATTTTATGCCTCGCTCTGTTCATCTATGCTTATACATCCTTATTATATCAGCAGAATTTAGTAGACTCAACATGGACCTTGCTGGCTGTGTGCCATTTGTGGTGCTGGGTTTTCACACACACTGCGAGAGGTTCTGGCCACATCAAGGGGTGACAGTGATGATTGCGTTTCTTGACGGTGCCATTTGAATGCTTATGAGTCAAATGGAGATGGCGGTGACCTTTCTGTGGTGCGTAAGTGCGGGCCCAGCAGATGGTGGAAAATTGGATGTGCCGTCTGGGCCATACGGAGCATATGTAGTGAGTTTGAGGGGACTCTGCGCAGGGCGGCACAACCCAGGACATGGACTCTTGCCTGGTGAGACTGGCAGTGTGCTCTGACATTGGCACGAGTAAAGCGTGCCACCCTACGAGCACCCCTGCCATCCATCCTCTCTTCCTTTATCCCTTAAACATGACTCCTGTTTGACTACGCAGAGACACTTAAAGGAATAGTCTAGTTTTTTAATCTGTTGTAAACATGAGATTATAATGGACGAAAATTTCAACGTGTGCTCTTGGACTGAGAAAAGAAAAAAAAATTGTGCCCAGTTAAAGTTTTAGTGAAAATGGTAAATTATGTCAATAAAAAAGACATCAGAGAATAAGTCTGAGCCACTTTGTTTACTTTCAGCTAAGTTGTCATGTGTATCCAAATTCCACTTTCAAAAAAGTCTATGAAAGAATACATTATGTAGATTTAATGCTAAATTTGCAAAATCCCATTGACCGAAGAATTCACAGAAGCGTTTGACAAAATATGTGTTTTGCAAAAACAACCCTTACAACTCTCTTTACTTTTTTGATCACACCGGCAGCAATATTTCACCTTGTGTTACACAATTCGCTCTCTATTGGTTGCCAGTATGGGTTCCTACTGTTAGTTGCCATGGTTTCCTTGTAGTGCCTGGCTAATAGTATATGTCCACACAAACTACAAAGCTAGCTACAGAATGCATACACCGTTCTATCAAATATTTAAACCTGTAAGCAGCATGGCTATTATCAAAATATGCAGTTGGAGAATAAACCTGGAATATTATCTGAAATAAAAAAAACATGATGTTTCATAGTAAGGAGAAGCATAATAATGTCACTTTTTTTTATAAACTTAGCCATGCTTTTAAGGAAATAAAAAAAAAAAAAAGTAGATGGATGGATGGATGGATGGATGGATGGATGGATGGATGGATGGATGGATGGATGGATAGATAGATAGATAGATAGATAGATAGATAGATAGATAGATAGATAGATAGATAGATAGATAGATAGATAGATAGATAGATAGATAGATAGATGTTATATCAAATCCAATTTTTCCAATCCAGCTACAGATGTTCAAATATAAAATATTTGGATAACTAAACAGGTATTGATGAAGATATTAGGGCCAAAATGTTTCTGTTACATTTTAAGGTCTTCAAATAGTAGGACAGTCCCGTCCTGTTGTCAGCGTAAATCAATGACACACTCTCTGTCTGTTGTCCAAATACAGCTGCAGATCTGCAAGCATCTTATTGTACTTTCTGTCTCCCTATCACTCCACATCACATCCGCTCATTCTTCTCAAGAGCACACATTATTTTTTTCCTCTACTCCCCTTCCCTCCACCATTCTCTTCAGCTCCATGCTTTTTTCCCCCTTTCAGAGATCTTGGTGCCTGTACACAATTCCTGCTCTGCAAATCCTTCAGCTGGATGGATGAACATCCAGAGCCCATTCATCAATGTGCTTATCCGCCGCCCTCGCCGCTGTTTTTATATCATCTTGCAGTCAACTTGACAAGTGATGTCCCAGTCTCTCGCTTTCTTATCCATTCTCTCACTCTCTCCTTTGCTGCTTCTACATCTTTGTCTCCTTCTTCTGTTCTTAGGCCACAATGCTGCGATGACTGAGCTGCCAACCACACCAGTAGTAAAACGACTATAAAAAGCTAACACGGCAAAGAAAGGGTAATGATGAAATTTAACTGCCTGCCTCAGTGCACCTGGGGTCCAGCACGACCAGAGCCTTAAATCCCACCCCTCCCGGCAGCCGGCAGAGGACAACCAGGGCACTGAACCGGAACTGCCCTGCCGGGGTCAATGCCACTGCAGACAAAGAGAATTATTTCACTTTAAAGATGCAATATAGATTTTGTGGAATCTCATTTAGAGCTGCATAAAAGGAGCCAGCCATGGAAGTTTGAAATATATGAAAGGTGGAGGAGAGGCCTCTCAGACCAAGACAATCATAGCTCTCCACTCAGCCTCCAGCGGGACAGGTTGCTACTCATCATTGCAGTACTTATGCACTCTAATACAACATATTACACCATTATGCTGAGAGCTGTTTGTATTGAGAGCATAAAATAAAGCTCCAAATATGCTTCTATCAACCCTTTTGGCTCTGTTGTTCCAAAACTTTGTCTACCTGAGCTCCAGAGCAAGCTGGGTGCTGTTAGAGTGTCAAGACAGAACTATTTTCAGTTCAGTGACTGGCCCATGCCCAGAATTTCCTCCTCGGAGCCTCGTAAAAATCCTGGCAGTCCAGTGCCCTTGCCCCCCTCCTCCTGCCTCCCACCTGTCCCTGGCCATGGCACAGTCCCTTCTCTCCAAGAAGTGAGCCTCCCGGCCTGCCAGCGTGGAAAATCACTCTTTGATGGGCCGGCAGGGCTGGCAGAAGAGGCAGCCATACTGCTGAGGGGAGCTGACACAAACTCTTTAGTCAGGGCCACAGACAGAGAGAGAAAGTGAGAGAAGAGGGAATCAAAGGAGGAAAAAAAAACCCAGTGAAAAATAACACACGGTAACACCTTTCTGGTCAGCATCCAAAATGATTCTGATCTATTTCTCAAATGAAACTGCATTAAAATCTCATGCCGTGATCTGGCTGTCAAAGCCATGTGAGAGGTTACATGTGCCTGGCTTACTTGCTGCTCTTGGAAATCGCTGTACTTAATTACTAATAGGATTATCATGACACGCATGCAATCACAAACATGATAATCCTCGTGAAAATTTGGAGAGCTCTCCCTGATGCCACCCTATAAAGCTCCTCTAGTATAGGGCACAGATACAAGAGCTACAACACAGCCAGCCACACCATCCAAAAGATAGCAGACCACGCAAGAACCCCGGAACTCTGTGTGCATTGGTGGTAGACTGCAGTGTGTGTGTGTGTGTGTGTGTGTGTGTGTGTGTGTGTGTGTGTGTGTGTGTGTGTGTGTGTGTGTGTGCGCATGTACGTGCATGTGTGTGTGTGTGTGTGTAGCAGGGGGATGCTTTGGAAAGAGCAAAATGGCAGGTGCTGGATGATGCAAGGGGAGGAAGGAGGAGAAAGAAGACAGGGGGAAGCACATATAAAAAAAGACAGCAAAAAAGAGAAAATAGAAAGACAGAAAATAAAAAAAAAAAAACACAGAAGGCGAGATGCCACAGCCAAAACCGCCATAGCAGAAGGGCCCCCTGCGTTTGAACTGCCAATTCTAAAGTAATAACAGATAAATAGAGAGGGCTCTCTGGGCTACAATGGCAAACAGCTTGGGCCTGCCAAGGGAAAGAGAGCTAATGCTCTCGCTGGTGCACAGCCCCCGCGGCAGGCCTGGCGCACTCAGCCCCAGTGTCACACTGAATGATAAAGCAGACAGATTGCTTCGAACGGCAGACACTTTGATACCCAGCAGCCCCGGAGGCGCAGCCGGAGTGCCTCTTTAGCCATTCACGAGTTAATGTGCCAATTTGTTTTCCATTGCGCCTCAAGGAGAATTTATGAGGATGGACTGCTAGCGACAGACAAATACTAATAAAATGCTCTTTTTGTGGCAATTTGGTTAATTGGCCACAGTGGGGATGGGCTTGTTGAGTTGGAGGGAGTGATCCCTGTGAAGATGGTTTTGCAGATGTTAATAAGATTCTTCTGCAAAATGATCTAAGGGCCCATTCAGTCTCCCACATACTGCTACTCTCATCACATCTTTGCATATACAGTAGGTAAACAAATCCACCATGCTGCTGCCATTGGTAAAGTTTGAGGGACACTGTAAATAAATCAGTAGCAGTAGCAGAAAATTCCCCATTACAAGCTAGTACTATTATTTGTAATGATTATTCTTTGTCTGACTACTCCCTAGATGTAGTTTAATTTTGGCTTGGTTCCACAAATTTACAAATAAATCATAGTCTTGTTTAGCCAACATGCTTCTTAATTTCAAGAAAAGTATACAGAAGGAAAATGGACTGAAATAGCAAATGGCATAGACCTTAATATTAGGATCATTTAAAAAACAGTTGTAAGGATCCAATAGGGAAGCCAATACTGAAACCAGCCAGACAGTAATTAAGGTCCTTTTTGTTCAGCACATTATCTCTTCTGTTCCACTGTAAATTAGCCATGCAAAATTAACAAACCAACAAATAGCGAGAAAATCCTCCACAAATGGCTCGAGGGGGTCTCCTATGTATTCATATTCAGTGGCTGAGTCACTGAATTTTGGCATTATAAAGGATTCATGGAACATTTGCTCCAGTCCAGTGCTCTGAAAATTTTTTTCTGAGTATTAAAAAAAAAACACTTCCTAACCTGTGTATCCATTTCTTGGCATTTTACAGGAGATAAGAAAAATTGTTTTTACAATCCAAACAGCACATATCCAGCTAAAGTCACAGCTTTAATGAAAGGCCTTACTACAGCAGCACATAATGAGAGCAGAAGCCTATGGCGCTGTGGGCTGCCTGTGTATGTGGCATAGTGTGTGGGCCCTGGTATTGGTGCAAGCTCCAAGTCTGTATGTGAGAGGTGTTAATGGGCTCACACCGGCCCACAGCTGAGCACAGCGCTCATTGCAGGTTGGTGCATTCAAGGTTGGGGATTATGGTGCATCCTGTGTCCAAACAGATGCTTCTGACAAAACACATCACACCGATGAAGCGCCCTCCTATGTTCCCACTTCCCCCTTTCAGAGAGAAAGACGGAAGAGAGCACAGTACTCCTCCGCTGCAGCCACCTTCCCTTCAAATAGGCACACACACACACACACACACACACACACACACACACACACACACACACACACACACATGATTTACTCTCTTTAATCAATACAGGACTGCACAACAGGAAGACAACCTGCCTCAGGCAAGGAACATAGACCTCTAGGCAGCTCCAGGCTACATGAAACACCATATCAAACTTTAGGTTACCTTTTAAGCACTAGCATAAATACTCGTAAGAACTCTTAAGATTATGAGAAACTCCAAAAGCAATGAAAAAGAAACTTACTCTGGGTCCTCCAGCATAATTTAAAACAAGTTGGTTATGTAGGGAGATTGGTCACCCCAACACAAAAGGGATGCCTGTTGGCTCAAGTCACATAGGGGCGCCAACACACCCCTGAGAAGGAGTGTGTGTGTGTGTGTGTGTGTGTGTGTGTGTGTGTGTGTGTGTGTGTTGGGGGAGGGGCAAAAGTAGATGTATAGATGTGCTATACCCAAATGACAAGCCCACTGGACCTATGGCAAGCCGCAATTAATGACCCGTGCACACATTACAGGATGAAAAATGCCCACTGTCCGAGCACCATGCGCCCTGCTTGGCAGCTGGAATTCTTCATTACTCTGTTCTGTATAAGAGCAACCCATGCTTTCTATTAAAACACTCATACATGTACAGTAAAGGAACTTAATCACAAGTATATAAAAACGATATTAGCTTGTTTTTATATAATAGCTAGTTCCTAATACTTTTTAGAGTGAAATATTTTCAGATTTTATATATGCATTAGCGAAGGACACACTGTATAGACTTGTCATTAAAAAAAGTTATGTAAAGATGGACTCAGGACAAATAATAAGTTTGTGTCTGTTCTGAGACAATATACAAGCTACCTAGTACATTTTTGCCATCTTCATTCACTACTTAACTGCATATCATCACAACAACATTGAAATTCACTGAAAAATAATAAGAATAAGAAAAGAGGCTGTTGCTATTTTGCTTGTTGCTTGATGCAACCTGACCTTAATCTCTTGTGCTTACATATTTTTCATGCTGAACTAACATGAGGTTGCTATTCTCTCATGTTAGGTCAGTATGGGAGACAGCCACAAACTTCTCCTGGGAACAACTTCATCAACCAGATTATATCCAATAAAATCACATTAGTATTTACATAACATATTTATATAAAAAAAGAAAAAATATTGCATATATTATATGGTTTACTTTTCCTTGTTTTTACGCCTAAATATTTAATGTAAAATCCAAAAGCAGAGTGTTTTTCCATTTGTATCATGTTTTAAGTAGTCTCCCTTTCAGAAGGTTAAAATGAAGCCATCCAAAAAGCTCTTAGGGAACCTTTTATATTTAGGACAGAATAAATGATACACTAAAAAACACCTTAGTGATTGCATTTAATCATTCTTTAAATAAAGCAATGAGTGCACAAGTGTCCTGGATTTATAGAGAACATGACTTCCACTGGGTTACTCATTTATTCAGGGCATAATCTCAACATCTAAATTGAATCAGTGTGTAAATGCATAAAAAATCACTTTAAAATAGTTTGGTTTATCTGATCATCCATATCTAATCAGCAGATCTGGCATTATAAACAGACTCATGCTGAGCTTCCCCTTGGTTTCAGGATGTTCCCCATGAAATTCAAACATCTCTGGGAAACCACTATCATATTCCTTTTGCCACCAATAAAATGTTAAAGGCCCAGTCATCCCTAATGTTAATTGCCATTTATAAAGTTACCAGATTCCTTTTATACTGAGTGAACAATTATCTGATTGTAGGAAGTTAATTACCAGTAATGTACATGTACTTGAAAAATTTTGTAATTTGTTCAAACATAATCGCTCATACCCTATAGTATGTAATTTAACAAAAGAGCTAATTAGATTAGAAGTAAATTATCTTTTACTATGGACATCAGTTATAACTATTTTGGGCCATTACAGTTCTAAACATCACATTAAAAAAATGTCTGTATACATACAAGTTTTCGCTCTTTACATTAGATCTTATAAATCATCAAAATAGACCTAGAATCTCATTAACAAACATCAAAATCACAGAACTGTGTCCCATTACAAATGCATAAGATCCCACCATAAATAGTGTCTTTACAATTTAAGATCTACTGATTTTATTTTTATTTTTCGGTCTATGTGCCATAAGCCTGTGGGTACACACCGAGGGACACAGGTGGCTCAATCAAAACTGTGCTGGGGGGCAATTTGTCAAGACCCCTTGCCATGATTATCCCCATGTCCACATCAGAATGAAGGAGAGCAAAGAGAAGAAAAAAAGAAGATAGAAGGGACAGTGTAAGTGGACAGAGAAATTGATACAGGCAAAGAGTGAGTGAATTGGACAGGAGGTGGTACAGAGTGGCATTCAGTGGATGCCTCAGTGGTTTCTAGCAAGACACTCATCTTCACGTTATGCCTTGATGAGTTTCTCCATCGTATCCTTTCCCAGGACTCAGCCCACGGCTCAGATCCCACCAAGAGGTCTAGCAGCTTCCATTCCAGTGCTCGCATTATCAGCCAAAACTGCATTCATCAAAGACTTGGCTGACAATTAGAAATATTTACCCAAGCACTCACTGACCCAGCCACTGAAAATCCTCTCACTTATTTGTTTGTTACTTTATCTTAGTCAGGGGGTCGACCACTTATCTGGATGGAGCACCCCAAGAGTCAGATGGCAGTAACTTCCAAGGACTACAAAAAAACATTTAAAACTTATAAGCCACATGCCATACAATTAGACCATAATTCGTTAAAACTAACAAAAGAGCACAGCTAGGGGTATTGGCAGCATTAGGAAAGAGTTAGCAAAGCTTCTTCCTCCTGGCCTTGCCTTTCCTCGCCTCCCCCTGCTCAGAATCTGTAGCCAGGATGTGTATGGAGTGTGTGTAGCTTGGATTAGAGTGTCAGTGCACTAGAGCAGAGCTGTGGGGGGAGAGGTGGAAATAGAAAGGACACAGGCCCAGGCCCCGTCACTCCATTAAGCAGGGTGTCTAACATCCCATTTCCCTTGCACTTCCTCCCCTCCTAATCCCTTTATGCGAACCTCACTCAAGAGTAAGCATGTGTGAAATTGAGGAGTCTCTAATACACATCGTGTGGCCTGGGCTGGCCCCTGCGGCGACTGGGGCAGAGCCGAGGTGGCTTTAGAAAACTGTGCCAAGCAGAATTATATCATAATCAACATCATCTTCTTTGTCCCCACCTCTATTGCACAGAGCCACTGACATACAAACAAGCCCATGGCAACCAGAGTGCAAAATTCCCAGCCTTGGAAATCATCTTAAAGGAAGTGATTTAGACTTTGGACAACTGATCAGACGGTTGTGACTTCAAATTCCAGCCGACTAAGCGGAAATGGTTGTATCTTTGAGCAAGACCCTTAACCCTTAACTGCTCAGGTGTATCCTGCCTTAATTGCAAATTGCTTTGAGACTTTCTCTCATCAACTTTGCTGATTTTGTTTTACTTTAGCTACTATTTTCAGCATTATGAATTCCCCCACTTTTGACCCCAATGTAACAATCTTCAATTTACTCTCTGTCTTTACTTGACCACTCTTTCACTCCCTTGTTGTGGTCCAGTGGTCCTCTGTACGACCACTTAATAGCAATGAAGAGTATTCTCCATCTATATTTGCTTTTCATTCCATTTTGTAAGTGCATGTTATTACTGGATCCTTGCTTTTACATCTTCAAGTGTTCATAAGGCATGCCTCTCCACATGAGAGCCATTGCGAGTGTTCTCTTTTCTTTACAAGAATACAACATGACTCCCCCTACTGTGTGGTTAGATGCCTATTTGCTCAGTCAATTTGCTGTTCCCAGCATCTGAGCTCATGCAAATACATTAGCTGATGTGCGGTGGGCAATGGCAGCTTGTGTTTCAACAGCTTGCAAACTATCACAAACAAGTCTGTTTTTGAGGGTTCAATACTCAAAGCAGGCTCCTGAGAGAAAGAAAACAACGAGACATAAGTTACTCTATCCAACATCCAAGGATCATAAGATACAAGGAGTGCAAGTGTTAGTTCATGATAATGTTAGTTAGAGTCATGACAAGGGATGGATCCAAATGCATTACAGATTGAACAGACAATACATTCTAAGCAAATACAAATGAAGATTCAAGAGTAAAGGTGCAGTTTTTCTGTGTTCTTAAGTTTGTTTGTTTGTTGTTTTACAGATATGTTTAAAGGCCTTCTGCTGGTATAGATGAGGAATGGAATATATCAGGAAACAACAAAAAAGTAGCATGAGTATGAGATCTTTGAATTTGACATTCTTCAATCTCACTAAGGGCAAAAAACAAGAATAGGAGGTACACAATGACAGGTTTTGTCTAATGGTCTTATCCAAACCAAAACACTGTGTTAGTTAAAGCCCAAAAATAACAATATGTTGATTTCTATGATATTTCGATACAAACTTTCTTAAAATTCACATCAGGAAAATTGTTTTTTCTACAAGTTTTTGTATATAGAATTGCTACACACACCATGTATATACTCTACACAGAGCAGCATACAGTGTCTGTCGAATTTTGAAAACAATACAGTTTTTTTTTAAATTGTATTTAATGTTTCTTTTGTATGCATGCAACAACCAAGGTCAAATGGAAAAACACACAAGAATTGGATTGTGAATGACTTGATGAAAGATCTGTGGACAGAAGAGTCCTAATTTGACATTTTTATCTCTAACAAAAGAAGGAAAAAGACATAAGCAGACTGTCTCACACCCACAGACAAACATGGAGAAGGAAGTTTAATGGTTTGGAGTTGTTTTGGAGCAGGGAAGGTTAAAATCAATACTGCACCAATATGGCTACCATTCCATGCTTTAACATTATGCAATTCTATCTAGATTGCGGCTAATTGGAACTTCGTCATACAACAAGACAATGTCCTGAAATATACATCTAAGCTCTGCAAGCATTATTTAAAGAGCAAACAGTTGGCTAGAATGTTATCTAGCATAGAATAGCAAAGAACACCTTTGGTCAGTTACACAAGAGGCATAGCTGAATTTTCAGCTGAAAGTTTGGAGAAAATAACTGTCTGGATGCCATACATTTGAGTTTTCAATGAAAATAATGTTTAATATCTAGACATTTATATATTAGTTTGGTTCATAATATTAAATTACACAGTTTGTTGCATTTAAACAAAGAAACATGCACGAGTCTCTCAAAAAAAGAGTAGATGTTTAATTTTTCTACACACACACACCCATCCACACACACGTTACAAGATTTATTTATGTTTCTTTTTATTTGTTTTTTTGCCATTGTTAATAAAATTATATAAATCATATGGCCATTATAACGTTAAAAACTAAATGTTGTTAAAGGACCCCTGTTTGACTCACAGCAGCACTTCATCCGAGCATTCCATGTTAATAAAAATCATAGTTAATTTGAAATATGACCAAGAAACAAATAAAAAATGAAGTTAATATGATAATATTATATTATCATATTATCTGTAACTATTATAACCAATATTTTAACACCCCACCCACAACTTTAAATAAATAAAATATATTCACAACCCCAGAAACCCCTTAGTACCATAATGGGAATTTATCATAGCATCTGTACTATAGTAGATGCTGAATTACTCTCTCTCTTAATTGTCTCTCTCTCTGTCTCTCACTCTCTCTCTCTCTCTCTCTCTCTCTCTTTCTGTGTCTCTGAGTCTCTCTGAGTCCGGTTGTCCCTTCTGGGCTCAGCAGTAAATGGGTGCAAATAGTGGAACAAGGCTAAAAGACAGGAAGGAAATGAAAAGCCAGTGGCCTGAAGTCAACTTCCTGTCAGTGTACTGGTAGAAAGATGACCACTCATCTTCAGTGATGAACAGAATAGGCTTTGTGATGATATGTAAGGGTAAACACTAAAGTAAACAATCCATAAGCCTTATTTAACATAAATATAACCCTACAATATCAAGTCCATCTACTAAGTAATGTATATTGCCATTACAGTAATGTTCCTGCCTTCAAATCAGCCTTTTTGTCTTCCTTAGAGGCCCCTGGGTGGTGGGATCAGCCTTAGGCCCAGGCTGTCCCACAGGGGAACACACTGAAAATCACTGTTAAAGATAGCATCAGTGCCCCCTGTCCCTGTCTCTGCTCACTGCATGCTGACACTGATACAGCTCCCAGGGGATCTGGAGGATCGTTCAGAAACCACGACCAGAGCTACAGTGTCCTTTGACCCTGACCCAAGCTGCTGAGGACTCAAGCCTGTTTGCTTCTCTGCACTAGTCTAGCATGTCTGGCCCAGATAAGCCTCCTTCCCCCATGTGCCCAGATTGGGCTGCTCTATCTCAGCGTCTCAGGCACGACCGTGACCGTGGCTTTACACGTCCTGCGCTTCCTTACTGCACTGGCTCCTGCCGCACAGGTGCTCATCGACTCATGCGCCACCGCAGTTGCTAAGCAACACACTCTGAGGACACCCACCTGCCTTCAGGCTTCAGTGGTCTAAATTTTGTCTTAATTGCAAATTGAGTGGGAGACGAGAGTACGCCCCCTGAATGTGAAATAGACGCCAGGCCTGGTGCTGGATGTTGGGAGACTAATCAGAAGACAATGATGGCAGGGCTACCGTGGCGATCGAGTGACACACACTGTGGTGTCATAGCCATTATAAAGTCCTATCATTTGCATCATCATTCAGAGACAATCTCAGCTAATGTTGTACTGCTGTGGAATCATATCAAATGCAAAAAAGGAATGGGATATTTAAAACACAAACACAGACACACACAGACACACACACACAGAAATCCTTCTTTTCAAAAGAAAAGGTAGATGTGTCAGCATGTCCATTTCTCTCCTCTGGCAAAAACTCTTACAACACATGCAAGAGCCCAATTGCTGAATTCAATTATCAGCTCCCGTACCAAATCCGCAAGAGACTATGTTCCAAAGGATGCTCATTTCAGCTCCTCTCTCACCAAATCCCAAAAGAAATCTCATTCACTTGAACAATGCACTTTTTCCTATTTAAAAAAAAGAAAGAAAATCAATATCTGGTTTCAATATGAGGGGATAGGAATCAATATTGCCAGGCTTTCGGTTTTTCTCTTCTCTCTCCTGGGCAGTAAACAGAAACAATGGAATATGGTTATTACAGGGTAAGGGATGCCTTAGCTGATAGAATCTATGATTAGGTGCTGGTGTTACAATCACCCTCACACTTTACACTGTTGATGCCTTTAACCTTTTGATGGCATGTGCAGCACAAACAAGCTCAATACCATTCTTCTTTTTTTTTTACTCTTTCTTTCTTTTTTTTTTACCAGTGCTTGTCTAAGGGAAGCCAGGATCATCAAACAAAGAATGATGTCACGATTTCTCACCTTCTTCTTTTTGTAATTCTTTATGGGACAGGGGGACAATAAAGGCTTTACTTTTCGCCACTCTCTTTTCAACATGTATTTAAATGGATTGTTTACCGAATTGAATTCGAGGTATAACAGAATATCATGATAGAATAAAGTCTGTAAGTAGGTTGACGTTATTCCTTAAATATGAACGTTTTGATATATAAATATCTCAAATGCAGACGAGCTACCTCTTTTTTTTTCTTCAACCTGCCTCCTGAAAAAGCACTTCTGACTTAATAAACACACTTTCCAACCGAGGCAACCTTTTTAGTCCAACCCTTTCAAAAGAAGGACTCAATTTGCATTATCCACAACCTGAGCCACAGCCAGTTGTTTATTGGGACCAAAGGCAAGAGAGCACAGTGGGCAACTTTGTGGATGTTTTGGCCCCTATGGTGTCAGTGTTTTAAAGAAAGGAATTACAAACAAATTGCTGTGGGCATCCACATAATTTAGAGACTGTTGGCAATTTTATGACTCGCTAATGTTCCTAATTACATGCCCGTGAAAGGCTTAATTAATTTAGGGAGGTAGGAAGTGGGAAGAACCAGGATTGAAAGTAAAAAGCTTGGGAGAGAAGGGAAGTGGATGCTTGCGTTTGTTATCGTGGTTCCACTGCATTGGTTTTTAGAGCCTAAGGAGAATTTAGGGGCTCTCTATTTGCTCAAAGAAAATGCAAGGCTCCTGAAAATACGACCATTACGATCAACCCCTCGCTGATATCTAATATTCTTTCAATCCTGCTCCAACTTTGCTAAAGTGGCTGTAATCATATTATTGTAAATGTTGGTGCAGTTAATTGCATCGAGAGGAAAATAGGTTACGCTTGGCAGATTAAGGAGAATTTTATAAAGTTTGTTTCTCCGCAGGAGGACTGAGTCACTATTAACGGTTGGGAGGAGGAGGAACAAGCGGGAGGAGATAAACAGGGTGTGGGAGTGATTTAAAACAGTAATGTGTTCCACTTTAATCAGTATAAACATTCCCATATCTCACATACAACTTTAAAACACTTCTAGTTCAATTAATGCAAGAGAGGTCAGATGTAAAACTACAAATGTTGAGAGGATAAGGAGGATGTTCGTGTGTGTGTGTGTGTGTGTGTGTATGTGTGTGTGTGTGTGTGTGTGTGTGTGTGTGTGTGTGTGTGGTTTTGCTGTTCTGCTCAGAAGTCACTGTTTAGAAGTCTCCACTGTAAAATGGCTTTCTCACTGCTCTCTGAAGAAACATTATTCATTTTCTAGCTCATTGCTGGGCCTCAGTTAGAGACTCTCTTCTGCAACATTCATCAATATCATCTAAACAGTATCCCATCTGTGTGTGTGTGTGTGTGTGTGTGTGTGTGTGTGTATGCAAAAAGGCCAGTGTGCCCTGTGGCTCAGTCATGCAGCTGTGCCACACGCACAGCTCACTGCTGCCTCTCTGCGTTCTGCTGTCCAATACGGAGGAGCAGCGCTCATTATGATACCAAATTTACAGAGTGTGCAGAGCACACACTCCATTTAGCACACAATCTCTCATAACAAAAACAAGACAGGGAGGGGTGGAGGGGGGGCAGGCGTAGTCTCTTGCCCTGTCTGTCAACAAAAGCCATTTCAGTCACATCAAATGGCGTCTAGAGTTATCGGGCTTTAACCCTTTATCTCGTAAATTCAACACATGTTCCACATAATTCACACTAACTGTGACAATCAAGCAAGCAGGCAAATATGGGCTCCTTACTGAGAGATCAATGGGGCTCATTCTGCACGGTATGCATTTTTAATTCCTTATTTATGGCAGGTGCTTTAAGACAGACAGGATTCGATGGAAAACAGAAAAGAAGAGTAATATTTACTAAAGTTGAACTTGGAAAGGGCAATTTCACCAGACAGTTATGGGGATCGGGATGAAATGGCACATTGTCTCTAGCTTTATATTATTATTCTATTATAATTATTCTATAATTATTATTCTATTCTATAACTATTCTTATTCATTGGGCGTATCTTGTCAATTTATTTATTTCTAATGAATGTCAAGCAATAGCATTAAAAGAGAAGATCTGTGCATGTGATCCTTCAAGAAGTAACACTTTGAATGGATTTATATTTGAATTTCAAGTACTGATTTCATCCCATTGCCTTTGACGACAATAAAACATGATGATGCTGATGGAAATGCAGTGTCTCTTTCATCCAGAATGAGGCTGTTGTGTGGAGGGAAAGAGCAAGAGGTCTATGTATCCCAGCATGAAGAACAGAAAATGCTCCGTGAATCTGTACCCCACTGAGAGAGGCACCTTCTGCTTCTGTAGGAAAATGCTGACCAAAGAGACAGCACTCTGTATGATTCTGCCCTTAAAGCCATGTCCATCTTTCTACTGACTTATTCTGCCTTATCCACTGCTCTACACTTCTGACCTCAACACACACCATTTTACAACCGACATCAACACACACTGCACTCAGTTATAGGGTTATGGACCTGTTTACCTATAAAAACAAATAATTATCATTTTCAGAACAGGTTTAGACATTTAATTAAAATTTGAACAATATAACCACTGACTTTTGTGCACTTTTTTTTTTTTTTTTTTGATTATTTGCTTAATAAAAAACTTATTAATACAATTCAATACTTATAGGCATAATTTTCATTAGGGTGGTTTGTTGTTTCCACTAGAATTATGTACGTTTTATTACTAATGCTACATGAAATGGAAGAAAATCGGAAAAACTCTAATTAACTGTCCAAAAAAGTCATGTTTACTTTCAGACATATAGGTGTTTGGAGAATACACATGTGCTTCATACAGACCCACAAATTCCACTGGCATAAGCATGAATATCTTCATGTAAAACGTAACATAAAATGAATTCTTCTCATCTGTAAGAAAAGGTGCGTCGTGTTTATAATAACGGGCCTGTGTGAGCTGCTGGGCTAAGGACATATGGAAATGAAGTGGAAAATGGTGGTGATTAACCGTATGGGGGTTAAATGGGCACGCTATGTGCTGCACACACTATTACCTCTACATTGCGATACTGGGGCTGCATTTGTATTAAACACATTTTGAGACATGTCTGATTGCGCATACATAAACCCAAAAATCATTCTTCTTGTTTACGCACTTTCACCAGAATAAAGCATACGTTAAAAAGTCTCGTATTAGGATTTTTTTAAACAGCTGGTCCTGTTTCAATTATGATTATGGAAAGTGTTGTTCTTAGCATTAATCTGTGTATTAACACTGTAGAGTCTTACTGAAAAACTTTGTTTGACAGTTCACTAACATAATAAAGAGATTTATTCACTTTCTACATTTCAGATACAAAGGAGCATTACAGCTACATTTGCAACAAGCAAAAAAAGTAAATACGTTCGTTTATTTTGCATAATAATAATTTTGTCAGAACCAACGTTATTAGAAACTTTACCTCATGGTATAAATCAGAAACGTGTAGGTTGATGGTACTTCTGGGTGGAAAACTCCCATTTCACAAGAGCAAAACTGCTTGATTTAAGTAGCAGTAAATATGAAAAAAATAAATGAATAAAAACACAACAAAAAAGTAATGGAGAAATCTTTTGCAGTAAAAATTGTAATATCAAATTTGTTCCAGCGTATAACTATGAACACACAACCTGCTTGTTTTCTTCCTAATTTTGCTGCATGATGTGTTATTTACAATAAATCACTATGTAATCCTAAAATCAATCATCCACATTAAACTAATATACAACTTCTTGACTGAGCTATTTCAAAACATTTCATATCGTTTTTTTTTCCAACACTGTTAACCCCCAAAACAAGGACCATGCAAGAATGTGAATTGTTTTTGCAGCTAACACCAACTAACAATATTATAAAAATCTGGTTCTTATATTTCAATGTGTAAAATATCAAATTGACTACGGAGTGTGTTTAAACATAAAGTCATCAGTATGATTCTGTTTTCCTTAATACCTTATTTAAACTTGTTTAAATATCTTTATTAGGTAACTTGTTTATTACTGTTATTAAATGTGCTTTCTTTTTTTTATGAACTATATTTGACCTTTCATCTTTGTGGTGAATGCATACATTTTAAGAAGCATATACATAAATACATGGGCTACATAATAAATTAATTGCTATTTGTTCAAATGTTTATTTATTTGTTTGGCATGGTGTATGGTTGAGCTGAACAATTTTGTTATATCTTTGGTGACCTGCTAAACTCAGTCTCCAGTCTCTCTCTCTCTCTCTCTCTCTCTCTCTCTCTCTCTATATATATATATATATATATATATATATATATATATATATATATATATATATATATATATATATATATATTTCTCTCACAAACACGCACATTTCAAGAATGAGTAGCAGCAATTTTCCATTTTCATTTTGTTGACCACTTGACCATGTGCTCTCAGTTGGCCAGATGAGCTCTACTCTTCTAAACACACATACACCTGCAGCCTTGTTCTGATGGTGCTAGTTGATTTATCTGCACGTACTACACACACACCACACACACACACACACACACACACACACACACACACAAACCACTATCACATCGCTAAGTGTTTCATATGCAGAATTAAGACATTAATCTACATGGATCAATTAACATGCACTATATGTACTATAGATAAACCACAATTTATATTTCCTTAATTAGTGCTTGCTGTGAGTGTGTGAGTGTGTGTGTGTGTGTGTGTGGTGTCATGTGAGTGTGTGTGAGTATAACAGGGAGGATAATGGTGCCAGAGGCAGTTGTTCCACTCTATGGTTTTACATCATTGTTCTCATGCCACCCATTTTCTCCTTTCTCTCTTTTGGCAACTTGGCTGTGGTTTCTGGACTGTTTTGTGCAGAAACCACAGCACCCCCCCCACCTTGTCTTCCTCTTTCATTTTATGCCATTCATCCTGCATTTTCTCCTCTCCATCACTACAACAGAGTAAGCCTCCAAGAGGTTTCCACAGGGTCTTCGAGCCGATAAAGTCTTTTCATGTCGAAACCCTCAGGCTTCGAGGTAAATCCTACAACTTGGCAACACTGTGTGCCAAGTGAGCATGCCAGGGCCTTCCTAGTAACAGAGTACAGTCCCGAATTTGTGCTCCTATCACACTTTACTTTTCTTACTCCCCCTTTTTAAAACAAATACTTCAGCCTCTAATTTGCCTAGGGATCCCTTATGCCAAACTGCTTTTTTCAAATTTCTTTGAAAAAATTATTTCAAAGTGCGATATTTTTGGGTCTTTTTTTTGTATTTTACCAAGAGGGCTTCAGTCTTTACATGTATACTGTCTGCAGAGATCAGATTTAACAAAGACCACCCCTGCTCAATAATTTTCATAATCAGACCCCCCCACTGGTCATTATTATTCATTAGCTGACACCAATACTGCAAGTGTCATTCACAGTACAAACCTCAGTATGGTGCAGAATATGACAAAGAAGTGAAGCAAAAGGAGCAGCTGCAAGGATGGATACAGCAGATGTTTTATAGATTTTATATAGCAGCATATCAAATGTTAAACTGACCCACAAATCACAAAGTGAGAAAAAGGACAGAGCTGCAGACATAGGATGTGTTCTGAATAATAACATTGATTGTGCATTGGTTGTATGTTTTCCATTCTCTTTCTCTTGGATGTCATCTAGCCATCACAATTTGACCCTTGTCAAACTCACTCAAATCCTTACGTTCACCCATTTTTCCTGCTTCTAACACATCAAATTTGAGAATAAAACACCCACTTGCTGCTTAATTATCCCCCCCACTAACAGGTGCCATGACGAAGAGATAATCAACAATCATAATGTTATACCTGATCAGTATATATATATCAGTGGTGGCCGGTCAGGGCTAGCAAAGCCTTCTCCTGCTGGCCTAAACACTATCATAAGCACTGACCTACATTTACAACCTAAATTCTAATATTTGTTTCATGAAATTGTGTTCATTTATTCCAACAGTTTATTCTCTTTATTTTGTAGCGTTCCTCTTGGTTGCACTGCTTCCAGTATGTGTATGTGCATGTTAGATTTTTCGTCCAATCAGATTTCAGCCTCTATGTGCTGCCATGTCAATCAAATCTGCCGAGGGCCTTCAAAGTCTGTACTGCTGGTGTCCTTAAGAAATAGCTATGTTTATTTAATCAATCAGATTTCATATTTGCCTCACAGGGCCAGCTAGCTGGCCCAGAAAAGCGTCAGCATTTTTCCGTCCTCTTGGTTGGTCAGAGAGAAACTGTTACAGCCAAGTTCGCCTAGCAAAACACGTGTGTAGCACTGCACACATCTAAGTTAGACTTTTTAAAATCTTTTTTATGCCTATGGAGTAAGAGAAATTGATTTGGTCTTGAACATACTTAAAAAAAAAAAAGTTCAAGAAAAGCTAGACATCGTGAGCCGAGGTACCAAATGTATGGCCCGCCATATATATATATTTGAAGTTGCTCAGCCCTATATTTCTGTTTTACAAGTTGAGTGCCCTACATGCTTGTTTTTGCTTTTTCATTAATTGAATTATGTACAGATATAATATTTGGAGAAGTGAATGCAAGTGCAAATAATTTTAATAAAGTGCAAACATACCAAACACAAAACAAAGAACAGTTACTTAGAAACCGTAACCTTACCCAGAAAACATTGTGAACATTGACAGCAACCATAAACTACAGTGGAGTAAAAGGTGAGACTTACATACATGTGCTAAATAGATGATAATGTGAATCAGGTGCAAAGATCATATAACGGGGCTGGTATGGGTGCAGTGGTTGATAGGAACCATAGTCTTCTTCTTCTTTCTGCTGCTCCCATTAGGGGGCGCCACAGCAGAACATCCGTCTCCATACTACTCTGTCCTCTACATCTGCCTCTTTCAAACCAACTACCTGCATGTTTTCCCTCACCACATACATAAACCTCCTCTTTGGTCTTCCTTTTCCTTCCTCTGCACATGTCCAAACCATCTCAATTGGGCCTCTCTCACTTTGTCCCCAAACGTCCTACATGCACTGTCCCTCTAATAAGATAATTTCTAATCCTGTCCATCCTCAGGATGAAAATTTCAACGTATTCCAGCTCTGCAACCTCCAGCTTCACCTCCTTTTTTTATTTAATGTTACTGTCTCTAATCCATACAACATCGCAGGTGTCACCACAGTCCTATAAACTTTCACTTTCACTCTTGCAGATACTCTTCTATCACAAATCATTCCTGCCACTTTTCTCCACCCACTCCACCCTGCCTGCACACTTTTCTTCACTTCTCTAACACACCCTAAATTATTTTGCACTGTTGACCCCAGGTACCTGAACTCCTTCACTTTTTCTCCCTGCAACCGCACCACTCAACTGTCCTCCCTCTCATTCACACACCTGTACTCTGTGTTACTTTGTCTTAACTTTCATTCCCCTCTTTCTAAGCGCATACCTCCACTTTTCCAGGCTCTTCTCAACCTGCTCCCTACTCTTGCCACAAATCACAATATCATCCGCAAACATCATAGTCCATGGAGACTCCTTTCTGACCACGTCTATCAACTTGTCCATCCCCACTGCAAACAAGAAAGGGCTCAGAGCCGATCCCTGATGCAGTTCAACCTCCACCTTAAACTAGTCTGTTGTTCCTTCTGCACACTTCACTGCTGTCACACTGTCCTCATACATGTCCTGCACCACCCTCAATTACTTCACTGACACACCTGACTTTCTCATACAATAGCACAACTCCTCTTTAGGCACCCTGTCGTATGCTTTCTCTAAATCCACAAACACACAATGCAACTTTTTCCTATAACTTCATGGTGTGACAGATCAACTTTATTCCCCCGTAGTTACTGAAGGTCTGCACATCTCCCTTATTCTTAAAGATCGGTACCAGCACACTCCTTCTCCATTCCTCAGGCATCCTCTCACCTTCCAAAATCTTGTTGAACAACCTGGTTAGAAACTCCACTGCCATCTCACCTAAACATCTCTGTGCTTATACTGGTATGTCATCTGGTCCAACTGACTTTCCACTCTTCATCCTCTTAATCACTGCTCTCACTATCTCCTTACTAATCATATCCACTACTGCTTCACCATCTCCAATACATGTAAAAGCACCCACTGATAATTTTACCTTATGCTATGCAAGTTAATTATTGCATAAGTAGCATGCTCAAGCTTAAGAATGACAGAGTTTGGTAAAAAGTAATTTCCTAACTTTACAATAAACTAAGCATTTCTGAACATTACTATTCATTTCAAATTTTTGCAAATGCATCGTGTTGCATCCTTTTTATGTTTTGTAACCTGCTTCTGTTCCAAAGGTGACAAAAAAATAAGCAGATTAATTATTTAATATAATTAATTCCCCAAGTAACTCACCTGCTTGAAATTATACTGCCATGCTTTTGTTAAAAGTCTAAGAGTGGAGGCACATTAAGAGGATACTTAAAAATAGGTAATGAAAGTCAGAACAAATTTGGAAAGTGTCTAACATCATCTTAGACCTCAGAGCATATGAGTGAGCGTCTGGTGCAGGACACTGTGTTATTGTTATGTGTGTGCCACCACAGTAGGGGGGCAGTGTGGAGCAGTGTTGGCCCTCACCTTCAGCAGAGGTGACCCTCCACAGGTGCCCTCTCCTGGCTCTTATCAGTAGAGCACGAGCATAAAGGCCCTGGCATGAAGAGTGATGGGCCAGGCCGACACACACCATGTGGCCTCCTCTCACTTTGGCCCCCATCCTTTATGGAATCATTTGCATACTGCATAGGCAGTGCTGTTTTTATTGAGGTCGTTTTTTTTATTAGTCCTTCATTGGCTCCAGCTCAACAATAAAATCAGCTTACACCAAGACACAGATGACCTTTTCATCAAGCTGTTCTTTGACGAAACCATTTCTCTCATGTACATTTCTTGGCTTATACTTGCACTTTAGCCATTTCTTTCTTGAATGTTAAATTAAAAACACGTTTGTAAATCGCATGAAACATTTCTTCCTTGCAACATAGTTGTGTACTCTGCATAATGCCCACTAGGAATCCATTACTGTTTAGGTATATTTAAACACTTCCACATAAAAAATGTAACTTGTCTGCTAACCATTTCCAGAAAACTTTCTGAAAACACTACCATTTGCTTACAGCATAACAAACTAGTCATGTTACTGGTGGTATCCTAGTTGTCATTGCTAACATTCTTTGTAAAACCCAGTAACTAATTGTACTAGTTTGGTTATTCATATAAAAATATATGTTTTAGTTTTAGGTTATTTTTTGTAGCTGTGTCTCCACCTATTGTGTTAGTATTCGCTTTCACTGGCCACCCACAACAAAAATAGTTAACCATCCTCAGCATTATGTTTACTATATTTTATTATTAGTCTGTTTTTTAACACAGTATATCAGGGTTCTCCAAGTGCCATCCTGAAGAGCACCGTTTGGTGTTTTTTTTTTGGTCAAAGACACCTAGATTCAAATTGATGTTAAAAACAGGTTTAATTGGGGTGTTAAAGCAACACTATTACAAAACTGTGGTGAACTGCAGTCCTGCAGGGCTATAATTGGGGAACCAATTATTTAGGTAGGGTGGAATGGTGGCACAGCAGACACCGTTTGCTTCCTCACAGTCCCCAGTTCAATCTTGAGTCAGGGTTAATGCCTATGTGGGGTTTTCTATACATGTTCTCCAATTGAATTTCCTCTAACTTCAATGGTTTTCAACCTAAAAACATAGTGGGTGGATTGGCATGCTAAATTGTCCGTGTGCGTGCATGTGTGATTTTTGACACCCATCTAGGGTGTATTTCTGCTATTACCTCAGTATTTCTGGTTTTAGATTTAGCTGCATTATGACTCATGCTAGCTGATGCTACTCTGATTATCTATCTAGCTAGGTAGCTAGGTGTTTAGCCAAGATAGCTTGCTAGGTGTTTAAGTAACCCTTGCTAACAACATGCAGAAATAGTTTTGCAAATTACTGGAAATATAGCAGATGATAGTAACAAGTAGAATGGCTTGTCCAAGTAAAAATAAATAAATAAAATATTGAGTCCCGTTTAAACATTTTTTATGTAAGGTTTGGTGCATTGGTTGATTAGTTTGTAATAAAACAGCTATGGTATTTATGTTTGACATGTTTTGGTACAGTTTTTAAACTTCCTTGTCAACATGTTTTTACATGTTCTTTTTCTCATTGTAAATTACACATGGTACCAGGGTTTAGGGTGGTAATGCAAGGAAAGTCTATACAATGCCATAGGCCTTCAGAATTAATATACATACCTTGTGTTGTTTAAAATACGATCATGTACAGTATATATCGAGTTAAGGTGACAGTCACAATATGGACTCACTTGTAACTTGTAGACTGATATTAGCAAAGCTCCCCAGTTTCTTTCCCAACATAACACATACATTTGGAAATACATGGAAAGCAACACACATATGACTCATCTGCAAAAGCCCAAACTAGAGAAGTCCCTGCACCTGCAGTCGTATCTGGCCTCCACACCACTGATCCAAGTCCAGATCTCAGACAGCTGTTCTACAGGATTAAGCTTTTGAAAACAAACTATTACCCCACACTGCTCCAGCAGCCTCGGGACTGAGCTTTAGCTTGGAGTCGGCATGATCACTCACCCTGGGAGCACCCCCCTTGAGACCAAGCCAGAGCACAGCTGAAATGGATCCCTGTCAATATAAATCACCTTCCCCACGGCTGAGCCTTGCTGATATGCTGAGTGTGTGAGAGCGTGGGTGTGTGTGAACCTGGGTTATAGTGCCATGTCCTATTTCGTGTATGGGTTAATGACAGCAAGGGAGCTGCATTGTCTAACTAGGCTGATTCTGCACTAGACCTGATGATAGCAGAGCTGCATCAGGATCTTTTTTTTAAGGAAACCCTCCATTATGTCTATCACAGGAGACAGGGTCATGTCTGTAGATTAGCTCAGAAAAACTTGATCCCTGGCCACATCTATCATGCTAAGACACAGGCTAACTAAACATGTCTATTTGCAGCCTGCTTCTTTTTGTTAAAAGGAAATAGAAATCCATCTCGCTTGTGTTTGGCAGTCCACATTAAAACGCTGTGCACGAGGAGACCAGCAGAATGAAAAGAAACTTGTTTTTCACACCGTTGTGACAAGGAATGCAAATAGCCTAGTGTTCCCCTAGAGAGGGAGAAAGAGTGAGAGAGAGAGAGTAAGAGAAAAGAGCACAAACAAAAATAGTGAAGAGACTGAACCCAGATAGGGAGGTGATGTCCATCTCTGTTTTTTTTTTTTTGGGGGGGGGGGGTTTACGAGAAAAAAAAAAGGGCAAAAAAACATACTCCACTCACCCCTCACAATATTATATCAATAATTGCTGGAAAAAAATTAAACAAGTAAAACAATGAGTTTGCCTGAGGCTCCCATCTCTTCAAATCAGTCTGTGCATTTTAAAAGAAGGTCACTTTTTTTCCTCTCCCTTTGGATCGGTGACACGTACACGAAACGAGCAGCTGACCTGAGTTTGAATTTAGAGTGTTCATTAATAGGATATTATGCCATATGCTCACTGCACTGTCTTATTTTAATGCTTGGCACTGACTTGAGAATTTGTAATTAGTGACGGGATAATGAGGGTATTGGAGGGGCTAATACGCGGTGTGGAGTAGGAATAGACTTGTTCAGTGTACTGTAAAGCTTTAAGACGAAGCGACGTACGCAAGGCCACCGGAAAGTCTCACAGATTACCATGCAGAACAGACATAGCTGAGGAAACACTGCTCACATGTCTCAAGCCATCCAAATATAATAGCCCAAGTCACACTTCTCCACAGGCCACAGAACGCCACGGTTGTACCCCGCCATCGTTAATTTAGTCGCGTAATGATCTTCATGGGACTGTTTGAAGGACAAATGGTTTCTTTCCAAAGCTCTGCTTTGCTGTCTGCTATCCCAGCAGTTTACTCTGACACGCCATCAGAAATGATGCTGTCTGAGCCAAAATTGTCACTCTGTAGTTCACAGCACTGCATGATAAACCTGCAAACAAACACATTTCTCAAGACGAGACAGTAAATACCAAATCGCGACGTAGCAACACAGGTGCATTATCCTCTAAGAGGACACGGCTCAGGAACACTGCACAGCAAAAGACAATAAAAGTGGAATTATAGAGAAGTCGAGAGCTATAATGGACTGTGCCTGGTTGGATCACCCCATACACGACTGTGAATCATCACAACCCAATCACAGCCTGGCACATCGCCGTAATTCATTGACTAGAATGGTGACACTGCAATGGACGTGTGACTACATCTGTGAGCAGTGTGCTAAACACTCGCTCCACACTGCGAAACGCGTTCGCGGCTGGTGCGTGCGCCATTATCATTATGCATCTCTTCTCTCCCGAAAAAGAAAGAAAGAAAGAAAAAAAAGTCAGTTAGTTAGAAAAGTTCTCAACCAGAGAAAGAAGTGAACGAAATAAATTCCGCTCGCGCCCCGCACATGACATTGCACATAAATATTCAATAAATTAGCCTCGGCCGTTTTATAGATTGATCAGTCATCTCTGGCACTCAGTGACAGGCAATGCTGCGGCTGAAATATTAATGCTGACAAATTAGGGATTTCTGAGTAAATGATGTCACATCGTACGGCTTCACTCAAATTTACTCCTTGGCACAGGGCACATTCAGCTGCACAGTAATGCACTCGCACCCCCTCCTCCATTTCTGCCGCAAAAATGACATCCATTATTTTATCGTTAAGCTGGATTCATTCTTTCCCCCCGTACCCAGCACAAGCAGAAGGAAAAGAGAGAATTAACCCTGTGAAGGCCAAATCCACTTTTGTCCCACACTGCAGTTGGGTTTCTTATTCACTGTGGTGTGTTTTTCTCCTATTTCAGTCGTTCGAAATCCAAACAAGACAAGCCAGAAAATGTGTGTGCATCTGTGTGTATCTGGGTGTGTATCTGAGTGTGTGTGTGTGTGTGTGTGTGTTAGGGGTGACTCTTGGGATGTGAAGTGGAAAATGGCTGCATGTGCAGGATGGATTTTGACAGCATCCCTGGGGAAATACACCTGAGTGTGTGCGGTGGCTGGGCAGACACTTAAGAAGGGGGTCAGGGAGAACCAGGGTCTGGAGTCAAGGAGAACATTTAGCCATGACTGCACCATTGCAAATACAAGTCAAAGACAACACTTCACTTTAGCCATTCACGTGCAGCAATTCGCTGACAGGCCTGTGTCAAATCTAGGCACTGGTTTCAGGAGACAAGATATTGTCCAAACTCAGACATATAGCGTACAGTCTGGGGGTATGTGGCTCTAGATTTCATCATCGGAATCAGAATACTTTTTTGATTCCATAGCGAAATTGTTTGGTTGTAGCTGCTCACTGTAAAAGAAAAGATCAAGTAAAAATTAAAGTAAAGTAAAAATAAAAATAACATATATATAAATAAATATACATATTAAGGTATATATTAATAGAAATGAAAATGGAAATGGAATTTGTAGCAGCAGTGAAAAAACAGATGGCAGAAAAGTTATTATATATAATTAAAAATATATAATTGCCCAAGGTAATAACAATATATAAGTGTGACATTCAAATCAATAAATATAACAAATAAATATAACAATATCTATATGATCTATAATGTATAACATCTATATGGTGGAGCAGCTGCTTAACACATATAGAGAGGAGAAATGATCTCTTTGGTGCTCTGTGGTGCATCGTTCTTGTATAAGTCTGTCACTGAATGTACTCCTCAGACTGACCAGTGATTTATGTAGTGGATGGGAAAAATAATAAATATTAAACCATAATATGAATAAATAATAAATATTGCTAATTAAATATTGTGTATGTATTATTATTTGGCATATTATAGTGTTTGTTTGATTCATTTATTTCATTGTTGCTTTTGTAAATTTACCTATTTCTAGCAAAATAAATAAATAAATAAAAATTGTTTGAAAATGCATCACGTTTTTATATGTTGTTTATAGTTATTATTTTACCCTTAATGTTAGTTTATTGTTTGCAATATTGACTAATAGTAATAATGTTATAAATGTAAATCCATTTAAAAATCTAACCAATACTAACATTTGAATTAATCATATTGTCAGTTACACAATGCTTTGGCTTTTCTTCTGCCATCTGAGTCAGTGTGAAAATATTGGACCCAGAGGCAAAGTGAGGATCCATATGTGAAAGGTTTACTGCAGATCTAGGCAGACAAATAGTAATCGGATTCAGAATCAAAGTCGTAAGGCAGGCTATGGTCAAAAACAATCAATAATGATAAACATGAGCAAGAGGAAATTCAAAGTGTAATCGAAACGACAAGGCAAGAGTCAGATACACAACAAGGCAGTCAGCAATAACAAAGACAAAAAACATATACACTTGGAAGAGTGCAAGAACTAACAAACATAATTAGCCTAAAAAGTCTAGAACTAGGAAGTTACCAGGAAGTGATAGTATTCAGGTGACTGGCGCCAATGCTGGCGAAGATGGAAGGATTCGCAAGGTCTCTTTTTTTAAGTTCCTTCATAACAATGTTGTAAAGTGTTACACCAAAGAAAAAAGTTGCATAACAGCATTTTATCTTGTTTTCAGCAACTCACATAGAGTGTAAAGTTTTGAAGAAATGGCTGTCCTTTTATATTTTTCTGGTAGGAAAAAAAAAGGAACAGCTTCGACTTCGATTACGGTGATCAATATAAACAAATCAGGGCTCTCACAAGTATTGCAAAATGCTCATTTAAAACAACAAGAGGAATGTGTATTACATTGAGAAACAGAACGACTTTTTAAATATGCAGAGGTCCTAAAATTGACCTGGTGGTATAGCATTACACGAGAGGAATGCCTCTGCTCAGCAATAGAGCCTGGTTCATCTAGCCATAGTCACTCTGTAATAGATGAGGTCTCTGCTGGGAATCAATAATATCGGTGAGGAATCGCCCCGACGCAGGACAGCGAAAGATGAGCCCCCACGCTTCCATCAATACCCGATTGCAGACTCTCCTCTAGCTCCCAGGCTGGATCAGCACTCTACACTCTCGGAGCCCAAAGGGCTCACACACAGCTCCAACCAGCTGAGATAATCACCAGTGCTCCCACTCAGGCTGCACATGTCTTGACGCCATAGCAATTGTTGTATTCTGCACAAGCTACATGTCCAAAGCATCTGATCTCAAACAAAATTTTTCAATAAGATGCAGATTATAAAAATATATTTGTACTGTGTCTCTAGGAGAGCAGATGTTAGGTATGTTATTTCTGAAAAGTGTACTACAAGGGCCTTTAAGGTGGAGTTTAAAGTGTAACTTTGGGCACCAATAGACTCCATAGATTCATCCTTACAAACCTCACTTTTTGATTGATGATGAAATGAAAAATAACGGCCTGCAGTGCTCTTTATTTTAAAGCGTCTGGAGTGGAGTCATAACTCTGTGACTCATGAGCCAAAGCTTAAAGGCCTCAGAATAGTTAATTCAGACACAATATCTGTGAGGGTTGCATGAAGATGACGCCACCTTTGCGAGCCTATATGTTCACATACACTCTGAAATTGAGTGTCAGATGCGTGCTCAGAACTGCAATTGGTGCTAGTAACATTTTTTGACAATTTCTGAATAAAGGAAGAATTTTGCTGCTGCCAGGTGTGAATAGCACTCACTATAGCAACATATCAGTAAAGTAAATAAATTATAAAACATATAGAAGAGCAATAAAATCATTTTTACAAACAAAAATAAATAAATATGATGCAGGCAGTGGTGGACAGTAACAAAGTTAATTTAATATGTTACTGTACTTAAGTAGATTTTTAATGTATTTGTACTTTATTGAAGTATATCAGTCATTCCTTTTAATTTATTAGTGGATAAAAAAAGCAAGCCACCAATCAGGGTAGAGCATATGCTCTGTTTTGAACTTGTTTTGATTGGCACTTGGTGGTATCTACTTATTACCAACATACAGTTCAGCGTCAGTGGAACATCAAGCACAACATTTTTAAAGTAAAAAATGATGGATGAAACTCTGATTGTAACTTGCCACCACACCCATGGATTTATTAACATGATTTTTTTTAAGTAGTTTGATTTAAGAGTTAGATAAGAGAGATAACAGTAACAGAGTCTTTTCACAAAAACTAAGTTGATTACGTAAGAGACAAAAATTATAATAGAAACATTAAAGCCATAATAATTTGTAGTAATACTACATAATACTATCAAAAGTACTTTAGATACTTAAGTACATTTGAAGGCAAATACTCTTGTATTTTTATTCAAGTGAAAGTTTAAAGAGATCACTTTTACTTTTCCTGGATATTTCTCACTTTTACTCAAGTACATGGTTTGTGTACTGTGTGCTACGTGAGACTGGTAAATACATGGGGGATGAAAATAATGAGTCAATTTGTGTGATGCATGAAGCAAACTGGTTTGGGCATGGCCTATTTGTATTGACCAATCAAAAGCTTGTTTCCATAGCATGTCTTTCCACAAAGTTCACCAAGACACAGCAAGTAAAGATTTCACACAGAATCCAATTTCTTCAGTATATCTTCGTGTTCGTAGAATCCACCTGAATGTCATCTCTGCATTAAATATTTCAGAGGGTTTAGGTCATAAGGTCACTGATGTCTCTATGTGTCCCCTAAAGAAGAGTCTCAAAAACTGTTGGAAAAATACCTGTAGTAGGTCTGTCAACTTTGCTGATGAATGGAAATAGACCTCTCAACGGTGTTCTTAATGCAATCATTTCCACACAAGCCAGCTGCCATCTTTGATGCTGAACGTTTTGTAAATTCAGAGCAAATTACTCCGTCAGAACCCAGCGGCAGCTGCCTGTCAGCTCTGAAGGAGAAGGTGACATGGCACAGACAGGTGACTGACAAGGAGCCACCAGGGAAAAACAGGACGAAGTTGGAGGTGTAGGAAAAACGAGAAGGGTAAGGAAGGAAAGGGGGAACAAGGGGGAAAAGCAAGAGCTTTTTTACCCAGCGTCCCTTGGGCACTGCAGTATCAGTCAATCTGAGGGCTAATTCGTGTCAGAGCTTGTATCCTATCTCCTTGAGAGGCGAGCAGAAGGTTGATAAAAATTGAAGTGGAAATGAAGCTGGATGCACAGGAGGATAGGCACAACAATGGTGTAGAGAAATGGGCTTGTATCCTTGATGCACTTTCTTTTTTCTTCGAGAGGAGATCCCTGACCTTGCATCTGTCCTTGCCACTCAGAACTTTCCTCTGTGGGTCAGGCTGTTGCACTCTGTCCATTTAGTCTTTTGATTGTCTGCTGCTTTCTTCCAGCTTTCCACCAACATTCAGCAACTTTTAACCACCTCACTTTCCTTTGGATGATCAGCTGACAGATGTGGCATGCTGGATGTTCCACCTTTCTAACTAACTTATTTCTGATTCATATGTTTGTACTTGTAAAGATCGGTACATACAAAAACAGTTCCACTGACATCTAGATTGCTGTATGTCTCTATCTATTTGCCATTTAGTTCATCAAAAATCTTAAATCACTAAAGTTTCAGTTAAATACGAAAGTAAGACATATTTTATTTAACATATAGCTAATATTTATAGACATATATGTTGCTATTAAAAGAAATATTTTGTTTGACATGACATTTTAGGCTTAAGTTACTTTCAATACCACTTCCACAATCACAGAATTTTCTATACATCTATAATATTAGTTCAACTTGTCACTACTTTCTAGTGACAGTTAATAGTTTCAATCATTAGAGTAAATCAATTTCAATACCAAAATTTTCATTTAAATTCCAATAAAAAAAAAAAAAAATGATAATAATAAAAAAAAAAAAAAGATATATATATATATATACAGTGAGGAAAATAAGTATTTGAACACCCTGCTATTTTGCAAGTTCTCCCACTTAGAAATCATGGAGGGGTCTGAAATTGTCATCGTAGGTGCATGTCCACTGTGAGAGACATAATCAAAAAAAAAAATCCAGAAATCACAATATATGATTTTTTAACTATTTATTTGTATGATACAGCTGCAAATAAGTATTTGAACACCTGTCTATCAGCTAGAATTCTGACCCTCAAAGACCTGTTAGTCTGCCTTTAAAATGTCCACCTCCACTACATTTATTATCCTAAATTAGATGCACCTGTTTGAGGTCGTTAGCTGCATAAAGACACCTGTCCACCCCATACAATCAGTAACAATCCAACTACTAACATGGCCAAGACCAAAGAGCTGTCCAAAGACAGTAGTCTCTCACAGTGGACGTGCACCTACGATGACAATTTCAGACCCCTCCATGATTTCTAAGTGGGAGAACTTGCAAAATAGCAGGATGTTCAAAAACTTATTTTTCTCACTATATATATATATATATATATATATATATATATTAATGGAAAATATCTTTATTTAGAAATGCAGCTCTTTCAATAGATACAGTTGGGAAGAACGTTTAATAGATACTTCTGTTTATATTTAACATGTACCTGATTCCTGTATTTCTGTACAAAATCCAATATTATTTTCCACTTTACATATTATTTTTAATTTTGAGAATGTAACAGCTAGATGAAAAGAAACTGCACGCCCGTCAGCAGGGTCGTATGTGTAACCGAGAGGCAAATTATGAATAAGTAGCAAATCCAAAACAGGTGGAATTAAACCTGCCTCATTTAATGACATCAATTAAGGGGCAGATTTGTTGTCATTTTCAAGAATTTGTTGATGGATCTTTGCTGTCTCAACCCCCTCTTGCTTTAACGTTGTTCTTAATGAAGTGAAGGGAAAAGGGAAAACATTTCCTGAGCTCCACCCTTGTCTCTCTCATGCATACGCTTGGAATTAATAAGATGCTAGCTTATGTGTTATCACGCAGGAACCAGCAGCTGCTGACAGGTATGTTTTTGGGCTTTTACATGAGACTGGCAGGTGGTAGCTGCTCACAAGAAGTTTAATATCCCACTTACATCCCTCTCTAGCATTAGCGTTAGAAGCTACTACTAAAATAAGAAACAATAGCCAAATCCTAAGCACTTAGAATCCATCACAGAAAGCAAGGAAAGCAAATGGGTATTTAACATGTTTCCAGGGGCCTTGTTAGAAAGCTGCCAGCTTCTTCAATGGCTTTCTGTAGAGGAAGAAAACCTGGCTGTTAAGATGCTGCCTCTCACTATGCACTACATTCAAATCAATGCTCTAGAAAGCGATAGAATGAGGTAGGAGGAGGACAACGAAAGAGAAGTAAAGGTGAACAAATTATCAAGGACGGTTCAGTTATCCCGGGCAGCTATGACCTTTCCTTACAGTCCACTACGGATAAAGCAGATTAATCCAATCCAAACCCAAGCCAAATAGATTTTTTAAATAACCCCCTGCCCCAGACACTGGTTACGATTAACACTGTCTAGCTTTAAATCTAAAAACAGCAACAAGCTCAACTCCAGCATGGCTATGGCATGTTTCTGTCTGTCAGACATACTAATAATTTGCATCTGTCTGTCTGGGACATGAGAGATAAAACCTAATATTTTGGGTTCTTTGTCCAGATATTGCACTGGATAATATCAAATTAAATATAAAACAAAGAAATGCAATTCCCAGATAAAGTTTATATTAATTTAGGCACACTGTACACTTTAAGTAAAAGTTTTGTCTGCTCATGAAAGGATTTTATTTTACATTATCACTATATTAATATAACATAGAAAAGAACACATATTGAATAATAATTTAAAAAGTACTGTAGCAGTAGCATTTATAGTTTAAATTATTTGTGTATGTATACTGTACTTAACTAATACTTAACTAAAAATAGTTTTAACAGTATTAATATTTCTATTCTCAACCAACTCAGTTTAGGAATTATTCTTAATGAAAAATGCAGTATTGTCAAAAATATCAAATACTTAAAATTGGTCCAGCATACAAAATCATTTTTGGACGTAAAAAAGTTCCATATACAAAAGTTCGAAAGCAAACTTTGTCTTTAATTGTTTTTGAGACGCATTTTTCATTTGTTTACATGCAACCAGGTAAAGGGTAATAAAACACACAAGAAATGGATAGTGAATAACAGTGAATGGACAAATGAGTCCAAATGTTACATTTTTGTTTTTTACAAAATAACTTATATAAGAAGGAGAACAGGAGAAATCATGTTAACAGACTGCCTGTCACCCACAATCAAGCATGGAGGTGGAAGCTTAATGGTTTGGGGTTGTTTTGGTGCAGGGAAGGTTGAAGACTTATTGCAGGTAAAAGGAATACTGAACTAACATCGCTACCATTCCATACTTCAACATCATGCAATTCCATCTGGACTGTGACTAAATAGAACCAACTTTGCCATACAACAAGAATGAATCATATGTCCAAGGTCTGTGAACATTATTTAGAGAGCTGAAGCGTTATCTATCATGGAATGGCCTGCCCAGTTACTGCACCTGAATCACTTGAACCGTTCTGGGATGAACTGGATCACAAGGTCAGAAAGAAATATTCAAGTTATGCATGTCAGTGTTATATATATATATATATATATATATATATA